>NC_067245.2:73697034-73997034 GCF_019359855.2 Lolium perenne
GAACTCGGCGGGGAGAATGGTGGCGCGGCCCAAGACGGCGGCGCGGAGAGGGGCGACGGTGGGGTCATCGAACCTCGGTGGACAGTATTTTGTATATATATATGAGAAGAAGAATAAAGTCTGGTCGAATGAGGCAGCGCGACCGGCAGAGTACAACCGAAGGCTACTAGTGCTACCTTGGAGTATTGTAGTAATATAACATAATAAAAATAATGGCCTTGTTTAAACCACTCTTGTCAGTGTGGCATCGCGTCCAAATTTAATGCATTCTGTGGAAATCGGAATAATGCTGTAAAAACTCTCATACTAGTGTGGTATATAGCATGCACCGACACTTTTCAACAAAATGTCGTCTCCATTTCATAGGAGACTGCTTGCACACTGGGATACGATGCTGACATGACGAAGGGCGCAGAAGTATTTTGGAGTATTTCATTCGAGCAGATCGGGGCGACGGTGCGTCTTTGGAGAGAATACCGTGTGGTGTGTCTTTGGAGGGAATACCGTACGTACTTAGGAGTATTTCATTTGAGCAGACTGCTTGCACACTGGGATACGATGCTGACATGACGAAGGGCGCAGAAGTTTGCGAAAATGGTTGTACTACCATCCGACCATTAGTATAATCATTGCGCGATAGCTTACACGAGAAGGAAAAGAGCCGAACAGCTGTGGATAATAAAAGCATTTGGCTCTTCGAGGATCCTTCTTCTACTGCCTTCTCAAAGGAGTACTACTATTGTAATCTTTTTTGTTTTTCCTGGGACCTTCGGTCCCTTCCCGTTGAAAAGTGAAGTGTTTCGAATACATTCATATGCCTATGTTTCTATTTTTACAAGCAAATAAATAACAAAGGATGACTCAATGCACAAGTTGATCTCATTTTGAATTTTTTTTAAACTTCTTCTATTGTATTCAAATTTGATTAGAAGGAGTCGATCGATTGTACATGCCAATCGTATAGCTTGGTGGGTGGATTGCATTTGAAGTTTGGTCATTGTGTTCTTGTTTGTTACCACCCTCGCAAGGCACGTCCAAGTATTTCCTGTCAGAATTTATGGCATGTATGTAGTTAAATAACCTACATTATTTCAATTATGAGTTTAATTACTAGGCAAAAGCTTAAAAATCCATATATAGTTGCAGATTAAGATGAACAAATCCTTGAACCTATATCTACAAAATTGATGGCACTAACACATCCTACCAAGCGGAAAGCATATCTACCCTACTGCTTCCAAAAGGTGGAATTATGACAATAATGTGCAACTGTTAAAATTTGGTAGCCCTCCTTCACAAATAACACACATCTAGCCATTTTTGTAGAGTAATAAAAAAGGGAAATCATTCTTTCATGCATGCATATAATTGTTAGAATCTCTTGTTTGTGAAGTTGCTTAAAATACGATCTCTTCCAAACTTGAGGTCATATGATAACTAAAAAGTTTTGTATGGCGGGATTTTGCATCAAAGTACATGCGCACAATACTCACTTGTGGGCAGAAAGCCAAACAAACTCATATTACTAGGTTTGTATTAATTTGTTCTAGAAATTTCACCATCACACATGATTTTGTGCTTGCGTTAATTTTACTTAAAAAACTTCTTCCAAATTCAAATTTTCTTCAAACATGCCAATGGTACATGTCTACCAATTAATAATTAAGGGTACACCACACGTACTGCCTCGTAGGGTACATAAAAAATTACTATATTTTATGGCATGTACTAATTTCACATAATCTACAACTCAATGTTGAGTTTAATGATCAGCCCTAACTAGAAAACAAATATACATATAGTTGCAAATTAACCTAGAAAAGCTCTAGTATCCTTTAAAACCCTAGAAAATGGCCATGCATGCATGCATCCTACCCATAATAATTAATTAAGGTCTCGTTCTCTATACTGCTCACGGAGTTTGGAATTCTGGCAAATATGCAACTTGTTTCATTAATTTACCATGGCGAGATAGATGCATGCACATCGATCTCTTAAAAAATATAAGGGCTCCTTTGATTCATAGGATTGATATAGGAATTATGTAGGAATTGGATCCTATAGGAAAATTTCTATACAAGTCATTTGATTCATAGGAACATATCCTATAGGAATTATTCCTACAGGAATCTTGTAGTACAAATCCTATAGGAAAAAAGCATTAGCTCATACCTCATGGAAAAATTCCTTTGCTACAATCAAAGACACACCATATTCCTATAGGATTCAACTTGGCATGACATTCCAATCCTACACCTTTCCTATTCCTACACTCTTCATATTCCTATGAATCAAAGGAGCCCTAAGTTTGTAAAGGATTTGGCATCCATATATGCTCACCGGATATATAGATAAGGCCAAGCAAACACATCGAATATTTGTGAAGAAATGTTTTTGCTATAACCTTCAAATTTTTAGATTTACATCACACACAAAGAACACACCTTTAATTTCGCCAGGTTTGTGCACTAATAAAGTACTCCTACAGTACTAGAAATTGGATTGTTCTACTCCGGAGTGATATGCTCACCGGAGTATTTTTGGATCTTAGCTGGAGCGGCGTTTGGCGGTTGCACGAAGCCGTGCTGGATGTTAAGCCTGTCGAGACACGCCTGGTGGAAAGCGTGCGCCACCTTAGCCTCATCGGCGCGCCGCTGCAATGCTGCGTCCCTGGGATTTGCAGCCGCCGCATTCTTAGCCTGCACGAAAGCTTGCAGAGCATCCCGACATCTACAGAGTGCCGGGAACATCACATTATATACGAGCTCCTTGGCGGTGTTGCTCCTGCAAAGGGCGTCGCCGTGATGCGCTTCGAAAGAACGGCCTGGCTCCACGGCCGGCACCGCCTGAAGTGCGGTCGGATTAGGCGGCTGGCCACGGGAGCTCCCTGCCTCCGCATAGTTCGCGCCGGCCGGGAAGGGGATCTCACCTGCTGGCAAAGAAAACCATGCGGCATGCGCGGGCGGAAAAGCCGGCCAGGGCCGAGCGGGCGTCGCATGCGGGGTTGCGTGGGAGATCCCTGCCTCTGCATCCATCGGCCCGCACGGGAAGCGGCTGGCGAGGGGCTCCACGGCCAGCGCCGCCGCCGCGGGCTGAACAACCGGCCAGTGCAGAGCGGGCGGGTTATGCCTTGGTGCGCGATGGACGAAGCGAAGGCGGCGCTGATGCTCCGCTTCCTCGTCGGTGGTAGGACTACGCGCGTGGCGACCAGAGCCAAGTCGGAAGGCCATAGCTATGTCGATTGGTCACTTAAGCTGGAGAGGTTCTCTTACCATTTCGGAGAAGCGGAGTAAGAGGAAGTTGTTGCTTATACGGGTTCACTGCCACGTTGGGTTAAGAGGGGCAAAGTTGGTCAATGCCTAGGAAGTTGGAATCGTTTTGGCCCCAATTTTTTAATTACCTTGCGGTTCATCTCTCGGTCTCTCCCACCTCTTCACTATCCCTCCCCTTGCCTCCTTTCATGCTTCATCGTAGTGCATCTTGTTTTTCTAGCACCTTCACAAAAATCGTACACATTTGGCCGATTCTGTCATTGTGTGCACTAATAAAGTAAAAAAATCCATTATATGTGAATAAACGTTTAATACACTAGCTCGCAAAGATGTTTCTCAAGGCGATATGCACAATGCCTGCCAAAAATGGGTCATGATAACTAAATTTCGTGTTAATTTTTGCATGACATGTACTCACTTGTGTATGAAGCCAAGCAAACTCATAATCTATACCAAAAAAATGTGAAAGAGTTCTTTTTATTATCCTTCATACATGGGGTTCCTATTTTTACTTTCTATTTTACTAGTTACAAGTACTCATGCATGAAAACTTTTGAAAATATGTGCATTTTGGGCTGTGTGGAGACATGGTACAATAATATATTCAAGTTGATATACAAAGTCTAGACATATTCAAACTAGACAAATAATGTATCTAACCCCAAAACCCTAAACTCTGTCTTATGAAGTCAAGCATGCATGAAGAGAATTGGTTTTGGGTTTCAAACATGGAAATTTCAAAATCATCCCAAAAGCTTCATTTTAGAGCGACTAAGAAGGATCCAGGCTTACCTTTCCATTTTCATGTTTTAAACTTGTTTAAATCTTGGTCAAATCTAGGATTTGACCACGATTCAAATGGGCATAAAATAAAAAAATGAAAAAATGAAAAACCAAAGCGCACATAGTCTTCTTATATGTCATATAGTAAGCATTAAAGTTGGTAAACAAGGTCTATACATATTCAAACTAGACAAATCATGTATCTACCCCCTAACCCCTAAACTCTGTCTTATGACGAAGTCAAGCATGAAGATTAAGTGGTTTTGGGTTTCAAACATGGAAATTTCAAAAACCTCCCAAAAACTTCATTTTAGGGTGACTAAGAAGGATACAGGCTTCCCTTTTCATTTTCATGTTCTATACTTGTTTAAATCTTGGTCAAACCTAGGATTTGACCAAGATTCAAATGTGCATCAAAATTCCAAAAAAATCAGAAAAATGAAAAACCAAAGCACATAGTTTTCTTATGTCATATAGTAAGCATTAAAGTTGATAAACAAGGGTCTAGACATATTCAAACAAGAAAAATCATGTATCTACCCCCTAACCCTAAACTTTGTCTTATGTAGTCAAGCATGAAGAGAAGTGGTTTTGGGTTTCAAATATGGAAATTTCAAAAACCTATCAAAAGCTTCATTTTAGAGTGACTAAGAAGGATCCATGCTTACCTTTTCATTTTCATATTTGAAACTTGTTTAAATCATTGTCAAACCTAGGATTTGACCAAGATTTAAATGGGCATAAAATTAAAAAAATCGGAAAAATGAAAAACAAAAGCACATAGTCTTCTTATGTCACATATATATATAGTAAGCATTCAAAAGTTGATAAACAAGGTCTAGCTAGACATATTCAAATAAGACAAATCATGTATCTACCCCTCTAACCCTAAACTCTGTCTTATGAAGTGATACGTCTCCGACGTATCGATAATTTCTTATGTTCCATGCCACATTATTGATGTTATCTACATGTTTTATGCACACTTTATGTCATATTCGTGCATTTTCTGGAACTAACCTATTAACAAGATGCCGAAGTGCCAGTTCCTGTTTTCTGCTGTTTTTGGTTTCAGAAATCCTAGTAACGAAATATTCTCGGAATCAGACGAAATCAACGCCAAAGATCTTAGAATCCCCGGAAGCATCCAGAACACACCAGAGAGGTCAGAGGGGGGCCACAGGCCCACCAAACCACACCCTGGCGCGGCCTAGGGGGGCCCGCGCCCCCCTATGGTGTGGCCACCCCAGAAGCCCTCCTGCGCCGCCTCTTCGCCTATATAAAGCCTCCGTCGCGAAAACCCTGATACGTTTGACGAAAACCACAGAAACCTTCCAGAGCCGCCGCCATCGCGAAGCCAAGATCTGGGGGACAGGAGTCTCTGTCCCGGCACGCCGCCGGGACGGGGAAGTGCCCCCGGAAGGCTTCTCCATCGACAACGCTGCCATCTCCATCGCCATCTTCATCACCGTTGCTGCTCCCATGAGGAGGGAGTAGTTCTCCATCGAGGCTCGGGGCTGTACCGGTAGCTATGTGGTTCATCTCTCCCATGTACCTCAATACAATAATCTCATGAGCTGCTTTACATGATTGAGATTCATATGAGTTTGTATCACAATTTATCTATGTGTTACTCTAGCAATGTTATTAAAGTAGTTTTATTCCTCCTGCACGTGTGTAAAGGTGACAGTGTGTGCACCGTGTTAGTACTTGGTTTATGCTATGATCATGATCTCTTGTAGATTGCGAAGTTAACTATTGCTATGATAATATTGATGTGATCTATTCCTCCTACATATGCATGAAGGTGACAGTGTGCATGCTATGTTAGTACTTGGTTTAATCTGTTGATCTATCTTACACTACAAGGTTACTAAAATATGAACAGTAATTGTGGAGCTTGTTAACTCCGGCATTGAGGGTTCGTGTAATCCTACGCAATGTGTTCATCATCCAACAAGAGTGTAGAGTATGCATTTATCTATTCTGTTATGTGATCTATGTTGAGAGTGTCCACTAGTGAAAGTGTAATCCCTAGGCCTTGTTCCTAAATACTGCTATCGCTGCTTGTTTATCGTTTCTTGTGTTACTACTGCTGCAATACTACCACCATCAACTACACGCCATGCAAGCTATTTTCTCGGCACCGTTGCTACTGCTCATACTTATTCATACCACCTGTATTTCACTATCTCTTCGCCGAACTAGTGCACCTATTTGGTGTGTTGGGGACACAAGAGACTTCTTGCTTTGTGGTTGCAGGGTTGCATGAGAGGGATATCTTTGACCTCTTCCTCCCTGAGTTCGATAAACCTTGGGTGATCCACTTAAGGGAAAACTTGCTGCTGTTCTACAAACCTCTGCTCTTGGAGGCCCAACACCGTCTACAGAAAGGAGGGGGAACGTAGACATCAAGCTATTTTCCGCGCCGTTGCCGGGACCAAAGCTACACAATAGGGATTTCCTCCCTCGTCAACCACGCGCCGATCCTGGACAGCATCAAGTATTTTTCAAGGCGCCGTTGTCGGGAGGAAAGGTAAAAGGTACTCACACTCCGGATCTCGGCTACTAAGCTATTTCCCGGCGCTGTAAGTACTCAAAGCTATTTCCTTTAGATCCTGCAATTGCATCTTTTTGTTTCTTGTTTACACTAGTTTGGCATAATGGACAACAATGAGCTTTTTACTCTATTTCCTGATTTAAGACATGGATGGTTTGATCCGAAAATTAAAAAACCCATAGAACATATTAATATGAACACTTTGAACACCATTGTTGCTAATGATATGGAAAATTCTAAGCTTGGGGAAGCTGGTTTTGATGAGCATGATCTTTTTAGTCCCCCAAGCATTGAGGAGAAAATTTTCTTTGATGATACTTTGCCTCCTATTTATGATGATTATAATGATATTGGTCTTTTAGTGCCGCCTACTATGGAGAGTAATTTTTATGATGATAATACTAAGCCTCCTACACTTGATGAGAATAATAATGATAGCTACTTTGTTGAATTTGCTCCTACTACAATTAATAAGAATAACTATGCTTATGTTGGGAGTAGTAATAATTTTATGCATGAGACTCATGATAAGAATGCTTTATGTGATGGTTATATTGTTGAGTTTGCTCATGATACTACTGAAAGTTATTATGAGAGAGGAAAATATGGTTGTAGAAATTTTCATGTTACTAAAACACCTCTCTATGTGCTGAAATTTGTGAAGCTATACTTGTTTTATCTTCCTATGCTTGTTACTTTGCTTTTCATGAACTTGTTTATTTACAAGATTCCTATGCATAGGAAGCATGTTAGACTTAAATGTGTTTTGAATTTGCCTCTTGATGCTCTCTTTTGCTTCAAATATTATTTCTTGCGAGTGCATCATTAAAACTGCTGAGCCCATCTTAATGGCTATAAAGAAAGAACTTCTTGGGAGATAACCCATGTGTTATTTTGCTACAGTACTTTGTTTTATATTTGTGTCTTGGAAGTTGTTTACTACTGTAGCAACCTCTCCTTATCTTAGTTTTGTGTTTTGTTGTGCCAAGTAAAGTCTTTGATAGTAAAGTCAATACTAGATTTGGATTACTGCGCAGAAACTGTTTTCTTTGCTGTCACGGATCTGGGCAAAATTCTCGGTAGGTAACTCAGAAAATTATGCCAATTTACGTGAGTGATCCTCAGATATGTACGCAACTTTCATTCAATTTGGGAATTTTCATCTGAGCAAGTCTGGTGCCATTTTAAAATTCGTATTTACGGACTGTTCTGTTTTGACAGATTCTGCCTTTTATTTCGCATTGCTTCTTTCGCTGTGTTGGGTGGATTTCTTTGTTCCATTACCTTCCAGTAGCTTTGGGCAATGTCCAGAAGTGTTAAAAATGATTGTGTCACCTCTGAACATGTGAGTTTTTGATTATGCACTAACCCTCTAATGAGTTTGTTTCGAGTTTGGTGTGAAGGAAGTTTTCAAGGGTCAAGAGAGGAGGATGATATACTATGATCAAGAAGAGTGAAAGCTCTAAGCTTGGGGATGCCCCCGTGGTTCACCCCTGCATATATCAAGAAGACTCAAGCGTCTAAGCTTGGGGATGCCCAAGGCATCCCCTTCTTCATCGACAACATTATCAGGTTCCTCCCTTGAAACTATATTTTTATTCAGTCACATCTTATGTACTTTACTTGGAGCGTCTGTTTGTTTTTGTTTTTGTTTGTGTTTGAATAAATTGGATTACATCATGCTTGTGTGGGAGAGAGACACGCTCCGCTGTAGCATATGGACAAGTATGTCCTTAGTTTCTACTCATAGTATTCATGGCGAAGTTTCTTCTTCGTTAAATTGTTATATGGTTGGAATTGGAAAATGATACATGTAGTAATTGCTATAATGTCTTGGGTAATGTGATACTTGGAAATTGTTGTGCTCATGTTTAAGCTCTTGCATCATATACTTTGCACCTATTAATGAAGAAATACATAGAGCATGCTAAAATTTGGTTTGCATAATTGGTCTCTCTAAGGTCTAGATAATTTCTAGTATTGAGTTTGAACAACAAGGAAGACGGTGTAAAGTCTTATAATGTTTACAATATGTCTTTTATGTGAGTTTTGCTGCACCGGTTCATCCTTGTGTTTGTTTCAAATAACCTTGCTAGCCTAAGCCTTGTATCGAGAGGGAATACTTCTCGTGCATCCAAAATCCTTGAGCCAAACACCATGCCATTTGTGTCCACCATACCTACCTACTACATGGTATTTCCTGCCATTCCAAGTAAATTGCTTCATGTGCTACCTTTAAACCTTCAAAATGCTTCTCAATTTGTGTTAATGTTTTATAGCTCATGAGGAAGTATGTGGTGTTTATCTTTCGACCTTGTCATTTACTCTTGACAGACTTTCACAATGGACTAGTGGCTTCATCCGCTTATCCAATAATTTTGCAAAAAGAGCTGGCAATGGGGTTCCCAGCCCCAATTAATTACAACTTGCATTAATAATTCTCTTCACATGTTTTGCTCTGATTCATCAGCAAGCAACTTAATTTTGCAAATAGACACTCCTTCATGGTATGTGAATGATGGTAGGCACCCGAGGATTCGGTTAGCCATGGCTTGTGTAAGCAAAAGGTTGGGAGGAGTGTCACCTATAATGAAACTAAAATACATGTGTAAACAAAAGAGAAGAGGGATGATCTACCTTGCTGGTAGAGATAACGTCCTTCATGGGAGCCGCTCTTGAAAGTCTGGTTGATAAGGTAGTTAGAGTACCCATTACCATTCGTTGACAACAACAAACACCTCTCAAAACTTTACTTTTATGCTCTATATGATTCCAAAACTTAAAAAGCTCTAGCACATGATTTAATCCCTGCTTCCCTCTGCGAAGGGCCTTTCTTTTACTTTATGTTGAGTCAGTTCACCTATTTCTCTCCACCTCAAGAAGCAAACACTTGTGTGAACTGTGCATTGATTCCTACATATTTGCATATTGCACTTGTTATATTACTCTATGTTGACAATTATCCATGAGATATACATGTTACAAGTTGAAAGCAACCGCTGAAACTTAATCTTCTTTTATGTTGCTTCAATACCTTTACTTTGAATTATTGCTTTATGAGTTAACTCTTATACAAGACTTATTGATGCTTGTCTTGAAGTGCTATTCATGAAAAGTCTTTGCTATATGATTCACTTGTTTACTCATGTCATATACATTGTTTTGATCGCTGCATTCACTACATATGCTTTACAAATAGTATGATCAAGATTATGATGGCATGTCACTTCAGAAATTATCTGTGTTATCGTTTTACCTGCTCGGGACGAGCAGAACTAAGCTTGGGGATGCTGATACGTCTCCGATGTATCGATAATTTCTTATGTTCCATGCCACATTATTGATGTTATCTACATGTTTTATGCACACTTTATGTCATATTCGTGCATTTTCTGGAACTAACCTATTAACAAGATGCCGAAGTGCCAGTTCATGTTTTCTGCTGTTTTTGGTTTCAGAAATCCTAGTAACGAAATATTCTCGGAATCGGACGAAATCAACGCCAAAGATCTTAGAATCCCCGGAAGCATCCAGAACACACCAGAGAGGTCAGAGGGGGGCCACAGGCCCACCAAACCACACCCTGGCGCGGCCTAGGGGGGGCCCGCGCCCCCCTATGGTGTGGCCACCCCAGAAGCCCTCCTGCGCCGCCTCTTCGCCTATATAAAGCCTCCGTCGCGAAAACCCTGATACGTTCGACGAAAACCACATAAACCTTCCAGAGCCGCCGCCATCGCGAAGCCAAGATCTGGGGGACAGGAGTCTCTGTCCCGGCACGCCGCCGGGACGGGGAAGTGCCCCCGGAAGGCTTCTCCATCGACACCGCTGCCATCTCCATCGCCATCTTCATCACCGCTGCTGCTCCCATGAGGAGGGAGTAGTTCTCCATCGAGGCTCGGGGCTGTACCGGTAGCTATGTGGTTCATCTCTCCCATGTACCTCAATACAATAATCTCATGAGCTGCTTTACATGATTGAGATTCATATGAGTTTGTATCACAATTTATCTATGTGCTACTCTAGCAATGTTATTAAAGTAGTTTTATTCCTCCTGCACGTGTGTAAAGGTGACAGTGTGTGCACCGTGTTAGTACTTGGTTTATGCTATGATCATGATCTCTTGTAGATTGCGAAGTTAACTATTGCTATGATAATATTGATGTGATCTATTCCTCCTACATATGCATGAAGGTGACAGTGTGCATGCTATGTTAGTACTTGGTTTAATCTGTTGATCTATCTTACACTACAAGGTTACTAAAATATGAACAGTAATTGTGGAGCTTGTTAACTCCGGCATTGAGGGTTCGTGTAATCCTACGCAATGTGTTCATCATCCAACAAGAGTGTAGAGTATGCATTTATCTATTCTGTTATGTGATCTATGTTGAGAGTGTCCACTAGTGAAAGTGTAATCCCTAGGCCTTGTTCCTAAATACTGCTATCGCTGCTTGTTTCTTTTTTCTTGTGTTACTATCGCCGCAATACTACCACCATCAACTACACGCCAAACAAGCTATTTTCTCAGCACCGTTGCTACTGCTCATACTTATTCATACCACCTGTATTTCACTATCTCTTCGCCGAACTAGTGCACCTATTTGGTGTGTTGGGGACACAAGAGACTTCTTGCTTTGTGGTTGCAGGGTTGCATGAGAGGGATATCTTTGACCTCTTCCTCCCTGAGTTCGATAAACCTTGGGTGATCCACTTAAGGGAAAACTTGCTGCTGTTCTACAAACCTCTGCTCTTGGAGGCCCAACACTGTCTACAGGAAAGGAGGGGGAACGTAGACATCATGAAGTCAAGCATGAAGAGAAGTGGTTTTAGGTTTCAAACATGGAAATTTCAAAAACCTCCCAAAAACTTTATTTTAGAGTGACTAAGAAGGATACATGTTTCCCTTTTCATTTTCATGTTTTAAACTTTTTTAAATCTTGGTCAAACCTAGGATTTGACCAAGATACAAATGGGCACAAAAAATGAAAAACAAAAAGCACATAGTGTTCTTATGTCATATCGTAAGCATTCAAGTTGATAAACAAGGTCTAGATATATCCAAACACGACAAATCATGTATGTACCCCGTGTCGATCTTATGAAGTCTAGCGTGAAGAAAAGTCGTTTTGGCCGGGTTTCAAACATGGAAATTTCAAGAACATCCCAAAAGCTTCATTTTAGAGCGACTAAGAAGGATCCAGGCTTACCTTTCCATTTTCATGATTTAAACTTGTTTAAATCTTGGTCAAATCTTGCTCAAGCATGAAGATAAGTGGTTTTGGGTTTCAAACATGGAAATTTCAAAAACCTCCCAAAAACTTCATTTTAGGGTGACTAAGAAGGATACAGGCTTCCCTTTTCATTTTCATGTTCTATATATACTTGTTTAAATCTTGGTCAAACCTAAGATTTGACCAAGATTCAAATGTGCATCAAAATTCTAAAAAAATCAGAAAAATGAAAAACCAAAGCACATAGTCTTCTTATGTCATATAGTAAGCATTAAAGCTGATAAACATGGTCTAGACATATTCAAACCATACAAATCATGTATCTACCCCCTAACCCCTAAACTATGTCTTATGAAGTCAAGCATGAAGAGAAGTGGTTTTGGGTTTCAAACATGGAAATTTCAAAAACCGCCCAAAAACTTCATTTTAGAGTGACTAAGAAGGATACATGCTTCCCTTTTCATTTTCATGTTTTAAACTTGTTTAAATCTTGGTCAAACCTAGGATTTGATAAACATGGTCTAGACATATTCAAACCAGACAAATCATGTATCTACCCCCTATCGACCCTAAACTTCGTCTTATGAAGTCAAGCATGAAGAGAAGTGGTTTTGGGTTTCAAACATGGAAATTTCAAAAACCTCCCAAAATTAAAGCTTCATTTTAGAGTGACTAGTTAAGAAGGATCCAGGCTTACCTTTTCATTTTCATGTTTTAAACTTGTTTAAATCTTGGTCAAACCTAGGATTTGACCAATATTCAAATGGGCATAAAATAAAAAATAAATAAAATAAAAAACCAAAGCACATAGTCTTCTTATGTAATATAGTAAGCATTCAAGTTCATAAACAAGGTCTAGACATATTCAAACCAGACAAATCATGTACCCCCAAACCCTAAACTTTGTCTTAATTATATATGAAGTCAAGCATGAAGCAGAGAAGTGTGGTTTTGGGTTTCAAACATGGAAATTTCAAAAACCTCCCAAAAAGCTTCATTTTAATTAGATTGGCTGGTTAATTAAGAAGGATCCATGATTAATTACCTTTTCATTGTCATGTTTTAAACTTGTTTAAATCTTGGTCGAACCTAGGATTTGACCAAGATTCAAATGGGCATAAAATTTCAGAAAAAAATCGAAAGAATGAAAAACCAAAGCACATAGCCTTCTTATGTCATATAGTAAGCATTCAAATTGATAAACATGGTCTAGACATATTCAAACCAGAAAAATCATGTATCTACCCCTAACCCTAAACTCGTCTTATGAAGTCAAGCATGAACAAGTACGGTGGTTTTGGGTTTCAAACATGGTAAATTCAAGAACCTCCCAAAAGCTTCATTTTAGAGTTACTAAGAGAAAGATCCAGACTTAATTACCTTATCATATTCACATGTTAAACTTGTTTAAATCTTGCTCAACAAACCTAGGATTTTACCAAGATTCTCAAATGGGCATAAAAATCAAAAAATGAAATACCAATGCACATAGTCCTCTTATGTCATATAGTAAGCATTCAAGTTGATAAAACAAGGTCTAGACATATTCAAACAAGACAAATCATGTATCTACCCCCTATCGACCCTAAACTTCGTCTTATGAAGTCAAGCATGAAGAGAAGTGGTTTTGGGTTTCAAACATGGAAATTTCAAAAACCTCCCAAAATTCAGCTTCATTTTAGAGCGACTAAGAAGGATCGATGCTTACCTTTTCATTTCCATGTTTTAAACTTATTTAAATCTTGGTCAAACCTAGGATTTGACCAAGATTCAAATGGGCATAAAAATTCAGACAAAAAATCTAAAGAATGAAAAACCAAAGCACATAGCCTTCTTAATTATGTCATATAGTAAACACTCAAGTTGATAAACAAGGTCTAGACATATTCAAACCAGAAAAATCATGTGTATATCTACCCCTAACCCTAAACTCTGTCTTATGAAGTCAATCATGAAGAGAATTGGTTTTGGGTTTCAAACATGGAAATTTCAAGTACGTCCCAAAAGCTTCATATATTTTAGAGTGACTAATTAAGAAGGATCTTGGCTTGCGTTTTCATTTTCATGCTTGAAACTTGTTTAAATCTTGGTTGAACCTAGGATTTGACCAGAATCAAATGTGCATAAAATTCTTAAAAAAAATAGAAAAATGAAAAACAAAAGCACATGGTCTTCTTATGTCATATAGTAAGCATTCAAGTTGATAAACAAGGTTTAGACATATTCAAACCAGACAAATCATGTATCTACCCCCTAACCCTAAACTCGGTCTTATGAAGTCTAGCATGAGGAGAAGTCGTTTTGGGTTTCAAACGTTTAAGCCAAAAGCCCCATTTCAGATATTTCAAACTTATTCAAATTTGGTTCAAATTTGAAAGACACACAAGTTATAGCACACATAGTGCATACATTCTCACACATACTGCACTAGATGCTAACCCGGCCTATAGTTTGAGGCCATTGGATGAGGTCGAAAAATCTTGGATTAGAAATGGGGTTGTTCGAACCCCGTAGTTGGATTTTTAGAACCTTGATCTGTAGTACTGGCAAAAACCCTAGTATACCCTATTTTATTATAGATTCGTAGGTCGATTTTTCTACCTTTTTATTATTACTATGCATCACATGTGTGTTTGCCCGTCGAGTGAAACTCGGAGGAAGAGGGATCACTCAGAAGGAGAGAAGAAGGGAGAGAATTATGGTGTCTCCCCTTTTTCGGGTGATGATGTTGACTTTTGTGCAGGGTTTGTCAGTGAGCAGGAGGTGCGAGCGAGCGAGCGAGTCGAGCGAGGCCGAGAATGAGAGAGATTTGTTTTTTTTTTGTGAGAGGGACAACCTAAGGATCCAGAAGGACCCACAGACTTCCAATACGCATCCTGATGCGTCTTCTCTTGACAAAGAAAATGGCTGGGAGTTTGCGTACCTATTGCACGTGACTTGTGCTCATCAAGTGTGGGACCTCACGCATGGGCACCACACGTAAGTGACAGACCTGCTGGTGTAAAAGCTCGGTTGATTATTATAGTGCATTAGAACAAAGTTTCCTATGGATTCAAGGGTAGGAAATCCAAGTTAACTCATTTACATGACATTATTTTTTCCATGAAGCAAAGTTAACGCACCTATCAATTGGTACATTTTGGAGTGACTAAGAAGGATCCAGGCTTACTTATTCGTTTTCACGTGTAAAACTTGTCTAAATCTTGGTCAAACAAAATTGGCAGAAAATTAAAAAAAAATAGAAAAATGAAAAACCAAAGCACATAGTCTTCTTATGTCATATAGTAAGCATTAAAGTTGATAAACAAGGTCTAGACATATTCAAACCATACAAATCATGTATCTACCCGCTAACCCCTAAACTATGTCTTAAGAAGTCAAGCATGAAGAGAAGTGGTTTTGGGTTTCAAACATGGAAATTTCAAAAACCTCCCAAAAACTTCATTTTAGGGTGACTAAGAAGGATACAGGCTTCCCTTTTCATTTTCATGTTCTATACTTGTTTAAATCTTGGTCAAACCTAGGATTTGACCAAGATTCAAATGTGCACAAAAAAATAAAAATAAAAAAGCACATAGTGTTCTTATGTCATATCGTAAGCATTCAAGTTGATAAACAAGGTCTAGATATATCCAAACCAGACAAATCATGTATCTACCCCCTATCGACCCTAAACTTCGTCTTATGAAGTCAAGCATGAAGAGAAGTGGTTTTGGGTTTCAAACATGGAAATTTCAAAAACCTCCCAAAATTCAGCTTCATTTTAGAGCGACTAAGAAGGATCGATGCTTACCTTTTCATTTCCATGTTTTAAACTTATTTAAATCTTGGTCAAACCTAGGATTTGACCAAGATTCAAATGGGCATAAAAATTCAGACAAAAAATCTAAAGAATGAAAAACCAAAGCACATATATAGCCTTCTTAATTATGTCATATAGTAAACACTCAAGTTGATAAACAAGGTCTAGACATATTCAAACCAGAAAAATCATGTGTATATCTACCCCTAACCCTAAACTCTGTCTTATGAAGTCAATCTAGGATTTAACCAAGATTCAAATGGGCATAAAATAAAAAAACAGAAAAATGAAAAACCAAAGCGCACATAGTCTTCTTATATGTCATATAGTAAGCATTAAAGTTGATAAACAAGGTCTGGACATATTCAAACTAGCTAGACAAATCATGTATCTACCCCCTAACCCCTAAACTCTGTCTTATGACGAAGTCAAGCATGAAGATAAGTGGTTTTGGGTTTCAAACATGGAAATTTCAAAAACCTCCCAAAAACTTCATTTTAGGGTGACTAATTAAGAAGGATACAGGCTTCCCTTTTCATTTTCATGTTCTATACTTGTTTAAATCTTGGTCAAACCTAGGATTTGACCAAGATTCAAATGTGCATCAAAATTCCAAAAAAAATCAGAAAAATGAAAAACCAAAGCACATAGTTTTCTTATGTCACATACATATATATAGTAAGCATTCAAAAGTTGATAAACAAGGTCTAGCTAGACATATTCAAATAAGACAAATCATGTATCTACCCCTCTAAAACCATAAACTCTGTCTTATGAAGTCAAGCATGAAGAGAAGTGGTTTTTGGTTTCAAACATGGAAATTTCAAAAACCTCCCAAAATTAAAGCTTCATTTTAGAGTGACTAGTTAAGAAGGATCCAGGCTTACCTTTTCATTTTCATGTTTTAAACTTGTTTAAATCTTGGTCAAACCTAGGATTTGACCAATATTCAAATGGGCATAAAATAAAAAATAAATAAAATAAAAAACCAAAGCACATAGTCTTCTTATGTCATATACTAAGCATTCAAGTTCATAAACAAGGTCTAGACATATTCAAACCAGACAAATCATGTACCCCCTAACCCTAAACTTTGTCTTAATTATATATGAATTCAAGCATGTATCTTAGATGTGTGGTTTTGGGTTTCAAACATGGAAATTTCAAAAACCTCCCAAAAAGCTTCATTTTAATTAGACTGCTGGTTAATTAAGAAGGATCCATGATTAATTACCTTTTCATTGTCATGTTTTAAACTTGTTTAAATCTTGGTCGAACCTAGGATTTGACCAAGATTCAAATGGGCATAAAATTTCAGAAAAAATCGAAAGAATGAAAAACCAAAGCACATAGCCTTCTTATGTCATATAGTAAGCATTCAAATTGATAAACATGGTCTAGACATATTCAAACCAGAAAAATCATGTATCTACCCCTAACCCTAAACTCTGTCTTATGAAGTCAATCATGAACAAGTACGGTGGTTTTGGGTTTCAAACATGGTAAATTCAAGAACCTCCCAAAAGCTTCATTTTAGAGTTACTAAGAGAAAGATCCAGACTTAATTACCTTATCATATTCACATGTTAAACTTGTTTAAATCTTGCTCAACAAACCTAGGATTTTACCAAGATTCTCAAATGGGCATAAAAATCAAAAAATGAAATACCAATGCACATAGTCCTCTTATGTCATATAGTAAGCATTCAAGTTGATAAAACAAGGTCTAGACATATTCAAACAAGACAAATCATGTATCTACCCCCTATCGACCCTAAACTTCGTCTTATGAAGTCAAGCATGAAGAGAAGTGGTTTTGGGTTTCAAACATGGAAATTTCAAAAACCTCCCAAAATTCAGCTTCATTTTAGAGCGACTAAGAAGGATCGATGCTTACCTTTTCATTTCCATGTTTTAAACTTATTTAAATCTTGGTCAAACCTAGGATTTGACCAAGATTCAAATGGGCATAAAAATTCAGACAAAAAATCTAAAGAATGAAAAACCAAAGCACATAGCCTTCTTAATTATGTCATATAGTAAACACTCAAGTTGATAAACAAGGTCTAGACATATTCAAACCAGAAAAATCATGTGTATATCTACCCCTAACCCTAAACTCTGTCTTATGAAGTCAATCATGAAGAGAATTGGTTTTGGGTTTCAAACATGGAAATTTCAAGTACGTCCAAAAGCTTCATATATTTTAGAGTGACTAATTAAGAAGGATCTTGGCTTGCGTTTTCATTTTCATGCTTGAAACTTGTTTAAATCTTGGTTGAACCTGGGATTTGACCAGAATCAAATGTGCATAAAATTCTTAAAAAAAATAGAAAAATGAAAAACAAAAGCACATGGTCTTCTTATGTCATATAGTAAGCATTCAAGTTGATAAACAAGGTTTAGACATATTCAAACCAGACAAATCATGTATCTACCCCCTAACCCTAAACTCGGTCTTATGAAGTCTAGCATGAGGAGAAGTCGTTTTGGGTTTCAAACGTTTAAGCCAAAAGCCCCATTTCAAATATTTCAAACTTATTCAAATTTGGTTCAAATTTGAAAGACACACAAGTTATAGCACACATAGTGCATACATTCTCACACATACTGCACTAGATGCTAACCCGGCCTATAGTTTGAGGCCATTGGATGAGGTCGAAAAAAATCTTGGATTAGAAATGGGGTTGTTCGAACCCCGTAGTTGGATTTTTTGAACCTTGATCTGTAGTACTGGGCAAAACCCTAGTTTAACCTATTTAATTATAGATTCGTAGGTCGATTTTTCTACCTTTTTATTATTACTATGCATCACATGTGTGTTTGCCCGTCGAGTGAAACTCGGAGGAAGAGGGATCACTCGGAAGGAGAGAAGAAGGGAGAGAATTATGGTGTCTCCCCTTTTTCGGGTGATGATGTTGACTTTTGTGCAGGGTTTGTCAGTGAGCAGGAGGTGCGAGTGAGCGAGCGAGTCGAGCGAGGCCGAGAATGAGAGAGATTTGTTTTTTTTTTTTGTGAGAGGGACAACCGAAGGATCCAGAAGGACCCACAGACTTCCAATACGCATCCTGATGCGTCTTCTCTTGACAAAGAAAATGGCTGGGAGTTTGCGTACCTATTGCACGTGACTTATGCTCACTGAAGTGTGGGACCTCACGCATGGGCACCACACGTAAGTGACAGACCTGCTGGTGTAAAAGCTCGGTTGATTATTATAGTGCATTAGAACAAAGTTTCCTATGGATTCAAGGGTAGGAAATCCAAGTTAACTCATTTACATGACATTATTTTTTCCATGAAATAAAGTTAACACACCTATCAATTGGTACATTTTGGAGTGACTAAGAAGGATCCAGGCTTACTTATTCGTTTTCACGTGTAAAACTTGTCTAAATCTTGGTCAAACAAAATTGGCAGAAAATTAAAAAAAAATAGAAAAATGAAAAACCAAAGCACATAGTCTTCTTATGTCATATAGTAAGCATTAAAGTTGATAAACAAGGTCTAGACATATTCAAACCATACAAATCATGTATCTACCCGCTAACCCCTAAACTATGTCTTAAGAAGTCAAGCATGAAGAGAAGTGGTTTTGGGTTTCAAACATGGAAATTTCAAAAACCTCCCAAAAACTTCATTTTAGGGTGACTAAGAAGGATACAGGCTTCCCTTTTCATTTTCATGTTCTATACTTGTTTAAATCTTGGTCAAACCTAGGATTTGACCAAGATTCAAATGTGCACAAAAAATAAAAATAAAAAAGCACATAGTGTTCTTATGTCATATCGTAAGCATTCAAGTTGATAAACAAGGTCTAGATATATCCAAACCAGACAAATCATGTATCTACCCCCTATCGACCCTAAACTTCGTCTTATGAAGTCAAGCATGAAGAGAAGTGGTTTTGGGTTTCAAACATGGAAATTTCAAAAACCTCCCAAAATTCAGCTTCATTTTAGAGCGACTAAGAAGGATCGATGCTTTCCTTTTCATTTCCATGTTTTAAACTTATTTAAATCTTGGTCAAACCTAGGATTTGACCAAGATTCAAATGGGCATAAAAATTCAGACAAAAAATCTAAAGAATGAAAAACCAAAGCACATATATAGCCTTCTTAATTATGTCATATAGTAAACACTCAAGTTGATAAACAAGGTCTAGACATATTCAAACCAGAAAAATCATGTGTATATCTACCCCTAACCCTAAACTCTGTCTTATGAAGTCAATCTAGGATTTAACCAAGATTCAAATGGGCATAAAATAAAAAAACAGAAAAATGAAAAACCAAAGCGCACATAGTCTTCTTATATGTCATATAGTAAGCATTAAAGTTGATAAACAAGGTCTGGACACATTCAAACTAGCTAGACAAATCATGTATCTACCCCCTAACCCCTAAACTCTGTCTTATGACGAAGTCAAGCATGAAGATAAGTGGTTTTGGGTTTCAAACATGGAAATTTCAAAAACCTCCCAAAAACTTCATTTTAGGGTGACTAATTAAGAAGGATACAGGCTTCCCTTTTCATTTTCATGTTCTATACTTGTTTAAATCTTGGTCAAACCTAGGATTTGACCAAGATTCAAATGTGCATCAAAATTCCAAAAAAAATCAGAAAAATGAAAAACCAAAGCATATAGTTTTCTTATGTCACATACATATATATAGTAAGCATTCAAAAGTTGATAAACAAGGTCTAGCTAGACATATTCAAATAAGACAAATCATGTATCTACCCCTCTAAAACCATAAACTCTGTCTTATGAAGTCAAGCATGAAGAGAAGTGGTTTTTGGTTTCAAACATGGAAATTTCAAAAACCTCCCAAAATTAAAGCTTCATTTTAGAGTGACTAGTTAAGAAGGATCCAGGCTTACCTTTTCATTTTCATGTTTTAAACTTGTTTAAATCTTGGTCAAACCTAGGATTTGACCAATATTCAAATGGGCATAAAATAAAAAATAAATAAAATAAAAAACCAAAGCACATAGTCTTCTTATGTCATATACTAAGCATTCAAGTTCATAAACAAGGTCTAGACATATTCAAACCAGACAAATCATGTACCCCCTAACCCTAAACTTTGTCTTAATTATATATGAAGTCAAGCATGAAGCAGAGAAGTGTGGTTTTGGGTTTCAAACATGGAAATTTCAAAAACCTCCCAAAAAGCTTCATTTTAATTAGACTGGCTGGTTAATTAAGAAGGATCCATGATTAATTACCTTTTCATTGTCATGTTTTAAACTTGTTTAAATCTTGGTCGAACCTAGGATTTGACCAAGATTCAAATGGGCATAAAATTTCAGAAAAAAATCGAAAGAATGAAAAACCAAAGCACATAGCCTTCTTATGTCATATAGTAAGCATTCAAATTGATAAACATGGTCTAGACATATTCAAACCAGAAAAATCATGTATCTACCCCTAACCCTAAACTCTGTCTTATGAAGTCAAGCATGAACAAGTACGGTGGTTTTGGGTTTCAAACATGGTAAATTCAAGAACCTCCCAAAAGCTTCATTTTAGAGTTACTAAGAGAAAGATCCAGACTTAATTACCTTATCATATTCACATGTTAAACTTGTTTAAATCTTGCTCAACAAACCTAGGATTTTGCCAAGATTCTCAAATGGGCATAAAAATCAAAAAATGAAATACCAATGCACATAGTCCTCTTATGTCATATAGTAAGCATTCAAGTTGATAAAACAAGGTCTAGACATATTCAAACAAGACAAATCATGTATCTACCCCCTATCGACCCTAAACTTCGTCTTATGAAGTCAAGCATGAAGAGAAGTGGTTTTGGGTTTCAAACATGGAAATTTCAAAAACCTCCCAAAATTCAGCTTCATTTTAGAGCGACTAAGAAGGATCGATGCTTACCTTTTCATTTCCATGTTTTAAACTTATTTAAATCTTGGTCAAACCTAGGATTTGACCAAGATTCAAATGGGCATAAAAATTCAGACAAAAAATCTAAAGAATGAAAAACCAAAGCACATAGCCTTCTTAATTATGTCATATAGTAAACACTCAAGTTGATAAACAAGGTCTAGACATATTCAAACCAGAAAAATCATGTGTATATCTAACCCTAACCCTAAACTCTGTCTTATGAAGTCAATCATGAAGAGAATTGGTTTTGGGTTTCAAACATGGAAATTTCAAGTACGTCCCAAAAGCTTCATATATTTTAGAGTGACTAATTAAGAAGGATCTTGGCTTACGTTTTCATTTTCATGCTTGAAACTTGTTTAAATCTTGGTTGAACCTAGGATTTGACCAGAATCAAATGTGCATAAAATTCTTAAAAAAAATAGAAAAATGAAAAACAAAAGCACATGGTCTTCTTATGTCATATAGTAAGCATTCAAGTTGATAAACAAGGTTTAGACATATTCAAACCAGACAAATCATGTATCTACCCCCTAACCCTAAACTCGGTCTTATGAAGTCTAGCATGAGGAGAAGTCGTTTTGGGTTTCAAACGTTTAAGCCAAAAGCCCCATTTCAAATATTTCAAACTTATTCAAATTTGGTTCAAATTTGAAAGACACACAAGTTATAGCACACATAGTGCGTACATTCTCACACATACTGCACTAGATGCTAACCCGGCCTATTGTTTGAGGCCATTGGATGAGGTCGAAAAAAATCTTGGATTAGAAATGGGGTTGTTCGAACCCCGTAGTTGGATTTTTTGAACCTTGATCTCAGTAATCTTGGGCAAAACCCTAGTTTAACCTATTTAATTATAGATTCGTAGGTCGATTTTTCTACCTTTTTATTATTACTATGCAGCACATGTGTGTTTGCCCGTCGAGTGAAACTCGGAGGAAGAGGGATCACTCGGAAGGAGAGAAGAAGGGAGAGAATTATGGTGTCTCCCCTTTTTCGGGTGATGATGTTGACTTTTGTGCAGGGTTTGTCAGTGAGCAGGAGGTGCGAGCGAGCGAGCGAGTCAAACGAGGCCGAGAATGAGAGAGATTTTTTTTTGTGAGAGGGACAACCAAAGGATCTAGAAGGACCCACAGACTTCCAATACGCATCCTGATGCGTCTTCTCTTGACAAAGAAAATGGCTGGGAGTTTGCGTACCTATTGCACGTGACTTGTGCTCACTGAAGTGTGGGACCTCACGCATGGGCACCACACGTAAGTGACAGACCTGCTGGTGTAAAAGCTCGGTTGATTATTATAGTGCATTAGAACAAAGTTTCCTATGGATTCAAGGGTAGGAAATCCAAGTTAACTCATTTACATGACATTATTTTTTCCATGAAGCAAAGTTAATGCACCTATCAATTGGTACATTTTGGAGTGACTAAGAAGGATCCAGGCTTACTTATTCGTTTTCACGTGTAAAACTTGTCTAAATCTTGGTCAAACAAAATTGGCAGAAAATTCAAAAAAAAAACAGAAAAATGAAAAACCAAAACACATAGTCTTCTTATGTCATATAGTAAGCATTAAAGTTGATAAACAAGGTCTAGACATATTCAAACCATACAAATCATGTATCTACCCGCTAACTGATACGTCTCCGACGTATCGATAATTTCTTATGTACCATGCCACATTATTGATGTTATCTACATGTTTTATGCACACTTTATGTCATATTCGTGCATTTTCTGGAACTAACCTATTAACAATATGCCGAAGTGCCAGTTCCTGTTTTCTGCTGTTTTTGGTTTCAGAAATCCTAGTAAAGAAATATTCTCGGAATCGGACGAAATCAACGCCAAAGATCTTAGAATCCCCGGAAGCATCCAGAACACACCAGAGAGGCCAGAGGGGGGCCACAGGCCCACCAAACCATAGGCTGGCGCGGCCAAGGGGGGGCCCGCGCCCCCCTATGGTGTGGCCACCCCTTCAGCCCTCCTGCGCTGCCTCTTCGCCTATTTAAAGCCTCCATCGCGAAAACCCTGATACGTTCGACGAAACCCACAGAAACCTTCCAGAGCCGCCGCCATCGCGAAGCCAAGATCTGGGGGACAGGAGTCTCTGTTCTGGCACGCCGCCGGGACGGGGAAGTGCCCCCGGAAGGCTTCTCCATCGACACCACCGCCATCTTCATCAACGCTGCTGTCTCCCATGAGGAGGGAGTAGTTCTCCATCAAGGCTCGGGGCTGTACCGGTAGCTATGTGGTTCATCTCTCTCCTATGTACTTCAATACAATAATATCATGAGCTGCCTTACATGATTGAGATTCATATGATGATGCTTGTAATCTAGATGTCATTATGCTAGTCAAGTGAATTTTACTTATGTGATCTCCGGAGACTCCTTGTCCCACGTGTGTAAAGGTGACAGTGTGTGCACCGTGTGGGTCTCTTAGGCTATATTTCACAGAATACTTATTCACTGTTGAATGGCATAGTGAGGTGCTTATTTATATCTCTTTATGATTGCAATTTATTTTGTATCACAATTTATCTATGTGCTACTCTAGCAATGTTATTAAAGTAGTTTTATTCCTCCTACACGGTGTAATGGTGACAGTGTGTGCATCCGTGTTAGTACTTGGTTTATGCTATGATTATGATCTCTTGTAGATTATGAAGTTAACTATTGCTATGATAGTATTGATGTGTACTATTCCTCCTACATAAGCATGAAGGTGACAGTGTGCATGCTATGTTAGTACTTGGTTAGTCGAATTGATCTTTCATGCACTCTAAGGTTATTTAAATATGAACATTGAATTGTGGAGCTTGTTAACTCCGGCATTGAGGGTTCGTGTAATCCTACGCAATGTGTTCATCATCCAACAAGAGTGTAGAGTTTGCATTTATCTATTCTGTTATGTGATCAATGTTGAGAGTGTCCACTAGTGAAAGTGTAATCCCTAGGCCTTGTTCCTAAATACTGCTATCGCTGCTTGTTTACTGTTTTACTGCGTTACTACTGCTGCAATACTACCACCATCAACTACACGCCAGCAAGCTATTTTCTGGCACCATTGCTACTGCTCATATATATTCATACCACCTGTATTTCACTATCTCTTCGCCGAACTAGTGCACCTATTAGGTGTGTTGGGGACACAAGAGACTTCTTGCTTTGTGGTTGCAGGGTTGCATGAGAGGGATATCTTTGACCTCTTCCTCCCTGAGTTCGATAAACCTTGGGTGATCCACTTAAGGGAAAACTCGCTGCTGTTCTACAAACCTCTGCTCTTGGAGGCCCAACACTGTCTACAGGAAAAGGAGGGGGCGTAGACATCACTAACCCCTAAACTATGTCTTAAGAAGTCAAGCATGAAGAGAAGTGGTTTTGGGTTTCAAACATGGAAATTTCAAAAACCTCCCAAAACTTCATTTTAGGGTGACTAAGAAGGATACAGGCTTCCCTTTTCATTTTCATGTTCTATACTTGTTTAAATCTTGGTCAAACCTAGGATTTGACCAAGATTCAAATGGGCACAAAAAAATAAAAATAAAAAAGCACATAGTGTTCTTATGTCATATTGTAAGCATTCAAGTTGATAAACAAGGTCTAAATATATCCAAACCAGACAAATCATGTATCTACCCCCTATCGACCCTAAACTTCGTCTTATGAAGTCAAGCATGAAGAGAAGTGGTTTTGGGTTTCAAACATGGAAATTTCAAAAACCTCCCAAAATTCAGCTTCATTTTAGAGCGACTAAGAAGGATCGATGCTTACCTTTTCATTTCCATGTTTTAAACTTATTTAAATCTTGGTCAAACCTAGGATTTGACCAAGATTCAAATGGGCATAAAAATTCAGACAAAAAATCTAAAGAATGAAAAACCAAAGCACATATATAGCCTTCTTAATTATGTCATATAGTAAACACTCAAGTTGATAAACAAGGTCTAGACATATTCAAACCAGAAAAATCATGTGTATATCTACCCCTAACCCTAAACTCTGTCTTATGAAGTCAATCTAGGATTTAACCAAGATTCAAATGGGCATAAAATAAAAAAAACAGAAAAATGAAAAACCAAAGCGCACATAGTCTTCTTATATGTCATATAGTAAGCATTAAAGTTGATAAACAAGGTCTGGACATATTCAAACTAGCTAGACAAATCATGTATCTACCCCCTAACCCCTAAACTCTGTCTTATGACGAAGTCAAGCATGAAGATAAGTGGTTTTGGGTTTCAAACATGGAAATTTCAAAAACCTCCCAAAAACTTCATTTTAGGGTGACTAATTAAGAAGGATACAGGCTTCCCTTTTCATTTTCATGTTCTATACTTGTTTAAATCTTGGTCAAACCTAGGATTTGACCAAGATTCAAATGTGCATCAAAATTCCAAAAAAAATCAGAAAAATGAAAAACCAAAGCACATAGTTTTCTTATGTCACATACATATATATAGTAAGCATTCAAAAGTTGATAAACAAGGTCTAGCTAGACATATTCAAATAAGACAAATCATGTATCTACCCCTCTAAAACCATAAACTCTGTCTTATGAAGTCAAGCATGAAGAGAAGTGGTTTTTGGTTTCAAACATGGAAATTTCAAAAACCTCCCAAAATTAAAGCTTCATTTTAGAGTGACTAGTTAAGAAGGATCCAGGCTTACCTTTTCATTTTCATGTTTTAAACTTGTTTAAATCTTGGTCAAACCTAGGATTTGACCAATATTCAAATGGGCATAAAATAAAAAATAAATAAAATAAAAAACCAAAGCACATAGTCTTCTTATGTCATATAGTAAGCATTCAAGTTCATAAACAAGGTCTAGACATATTCAAACCAGACAAATCATGTACCCCCTAACCCTAAACTTTGTCTTAATTATATATGAAGTCAAGCATGAAGCAGAGAAGTGTGGTTTTGGGTTTCAAACATGGAAATTTCAAAAACCTCCCAAAAAGCTTCATTTTAATTAGACTGGCTAGTTAATTAAGAAGGATCCATGATTAATTACCTTTTCATTGTCATGTTTTAAACTTGTTTAAATCTTGGTTGAACCTAGGATTTGACCGAGATTCAAATGGGCATAAAATTTCAGAAAAAAATCGAAAGAATGAAAAACCAAAGCACATAGCCTTCTTATGTCATATAGTAAGCATTCAAATTGATAAACATGGTCTAGACATATTCAAACCAGAAAAATCATGTATCTACCCCTAACCCTAAACTCTGTCTTATGAAGTCAAGCATGAACAGAAGTACGGTGGTTTTGGGTTTCAAACATGGTAAATTTAAGAACCTCCCAAAAGCTTCATTTTAGAATTACTAAGAGAAAGATCCAGACTTAATTACCTTATCATATTCACATGTTAAACTTGTTTAAATCTTGCTCAATAAACCTAGGATTTTACCAAGATTCTCAAATGGGCATAAAAATCAAAAAATGAAATACCAATGCACATAGTCCTCTTATGTCATATAGTAAGCATTCAAGTTGATAAAACAAGGTCTAGACATATTCAAACAAGACAAATCATGTATCTACCCCCTATCGACCCTAAACTTCGTCTTATGAAGTCAAGCATGAAGAGAAGTGGTTTTGGGTTTCAAACATGGAAATTTCAAAAACCTCCCAAAATTCAGCTTCATTTTAGAGCGACTAAGAAGGATTGGTGCTTACCTTTTCATTTCCATGTTTTAAACTTATTTAAATCTTGGTCAAACCTAGGATTTGACCAAGATTCAAATGGGCATAAAAATTCAGACAAAAAATCTAAAGAATGAAAAACCAAAGCACATAGACTTCTTAATTATGTCATATAGTAAACACTCAAGTTGATAAACAAGGTCTAGACATATTCAAACCAGAAAAATCATGTGTATATCTACCCCTAACCCTAAACTCTGTCTTATGAAGTCAATCATGAAGAGAATTGGTTTTGGGTTTCAAACATGGAAATTTCAAGTACGTCCCAAAAGCTTCATATATTTTAGAGTGACTAATTAAGAAGGATCTCGGCTTACGTTTTCATTTTCATGCTTGAAACTTGTTTAAATCTTGGTTGAACCTAGGATTTGACCAGAATCAAATGTGCATAAAATTCTTAAAAAAAATAGAAAAATGAAAAACAAAAGCACATGGTCTTCTTATGTCATATAGTAAGCATTCAAGTTGATAAACAAGGTTTAGACATATTCAAACCAGACAAATCATGTATCTACCCCCTAACCCTAAACTCGGTCTTATGAAGTCTAGCATGAGGATAAGTCGTTTTGGGTTTCAAACGTTTAAGCCAAAAGCCCCATTTCAAATATTTCAAACTTATTCAAATTTGGTTCAAATTTGAAAGACACACAAGTTATAGCACACATAGTGCATACATTCTCACACATACTGCACTAGATGCTAACCCGGCCTATAGTTTGAGGCCATTGGATGAGGTCGAAAAAAATCTTGGATTAGAAATGGGGTTGTTCGAACCCCGTAGTTGGATTTTTTGAACCTTGATCTGTAGTACTGGGAAAAACCCTAGTTTAACCTATTTAATTATAGATTCGTAGGTCGATTTTTCTACCTTTTTATTATTACTATGCAGCACATGTGTGTTTGCCCGTCGAGTGAAACTCGGAGGAAGAGGGATCACTCGGAAGGAGAGAAGAAGGGAGAGAATTATGGTGTCTCCCATTTTTCGGGTGATGATGTTGACTTTTGTGCAGGGTTTGTCAGTGAGCAGGAGGTGCGAGCGAGCGAGCGAGCGAGTCGAGCGAGGCCGAGAATGAGAGAGATTTGTTTTTTTTGTGAGATGGACAACCGAAGGATCCAGAAGGACCCACAGACTTCCAATACGCATCCTGATGCGTCTTCTCTTGACAAAGAAAATGGCTGGGAGTTTGCGTACCTATTGCACGTGACTTGTGCTCACTGAAGTGTGGGACCTCACGCATGGGCACCACACGTAAGTGACAGACCTGCTGGTGTAAAAGCTCGGTTGATTATTATAGTGCATTAGAACAAAGTTTCCTATGGATTCAAGGGTAGGAAATCCAAGTTAACTCATTTACATGACATTATTTTTTCCATGAAGCAAAGTTAACACACCTATCAATTGGTACATTTTGGAGTGACTAAGAAGGATCCAGGCTTACTTATTCGTTTTCACGTGTAAAACTTGTCTAAATCTTGGTCAAACAAAATTGGCAGAAAATTCAAAAAAAAAACAGAAAAATGAAAAACCAAAGCACATTGTCTTCTTATGTCATATAGTAAGGATTAAAGTTGATAAACAAGGTCTAGACATATTCAAACCATACAAATCATGTATCTACCCGCTAACCCCTAAACTATGTCTTAAGAAGTCAAGCATGAAGAGAAGTGGTTTTGGGTTTCAAACATGGAAATTTCAAAAACCTCCCAAAAACTTCATTTTAGGGTGACTAAGAAGGATACAGGCTTCCCTTTTCATTTTCATGTTCTATACTTGTTTAAATCTTGGTCAAACCTAGGATTTGACCAAGATTCAAATGTGCATCAAAATTCCAAAAAAAAATCAGAAAAATGAAAAACCAAAGCACATAGTTTTCTTATGTCACATACATATATATAGTAAGCATTCAAAAGTTGATAAACAAGGTCTAGCTAGACATATTCAAATAAGAC
The DNA here is from genome assembly GCF_019359855.2 of Lolium perenne. NCBI lineage: Eukaryota > Viridiplantae > Streptophyta > Magnoliopsida > Poales > Poaceae > Lolium > Lolium perenne. The sequence goes on from NC_067245.2 coordinate 73,726,253, forward strand.
AAATCATGTATCTACCCCTCTAAAACCATAAACTCTGTCTTATGAAGTCAAGCATGAAGAGAAGTGGTTTTTGGTTTCAAACATGGAAATTTCAAAAACCTCCCAAAATTAAAGCTTCATTTTAGAGTGACTAGTTAAGAAGGATCCAGGCTTACCTTTTCATTTTCATGTTTTAAACTTGTTTAAATCTTGGTCAAACCTAGGATTTGACCAATATTCAAATGGGCATAAAATAAAAAAATAAAATAAAATAAAAAACCAAAGCACATAGTCTTCTTATGTCATATAGTAAGCATTCAAAAGTTCATAAACAAGGTCTAGACATATTCAAACCAGACAAATCATGTACCCCCTAACCCTAAACTTTGTCTTAATTATATATGAAGTCAAGCATGAAGCAGAGAAGTGTGGTTTTGGGTTTCAAACATGGAAATTTCAAAACCTCCCAAAAAGCTTCATTTTAATTAGACTGGCTGGTTAATTAAGAAGGATCCATGATTAATTACCTTTTCATTGTCATGTTTTAAACTTGTTTAAATCTTGGTCGAACCTAGGATTTAACCAAGATTCAAATGGGCATAAAAATTCAGAAAAAATCGAAAGAATGAAAAACCAAAGCACATAGCCTTCTTATGTCATATAGTAAGCATTCAAATTGATAAACATGGTCTAGACATATTCAAACCAGAAAAATCATGTATCTACCCCTAACCCTAAACTCTGTCTTATGAAGTCAAGCATGAAAAGAAGTACGGTGGTTTTGGGTTTCAAACATGGTAAATTCAAGAACCTCCCAAAAGCTTCATTTTAGAGTTACTAAGAGAAAGATCCAGACTTATTTACCTTATCATTTTCACATGTTAAACTTGTTTAAATCTTGCTCAACAAACCTAGGATTTTACCAAGATTCTCAAATGGGCATAAAAATCAAAAAATGAAATACCAATGCACATAGTCCTCTTATGTCATATAGTAAGCATTCAAGTTGATAAACAAGGTCTAGACATATTCAAACAAGACAAATCATGTATCTACCCCCTATCGACCCTAAACTTCGTCTTATGAAGTCAAGCATGAAGAGAAGTGGTTTTGGGTTTCAAACATGGAAATTTCAAAAACCTCCCAAAATTCAGCTTCATTTTAGAGCGACTAAGAAGGATTGATGCTTACCTTTTCATTTCCATGTTTTAAACTTGTTTAAATCTTGGTCAAATCTAGGATTTGACCAAGATTCAAATGGGCATAAAATAAAAAACCGAAAAATGAAAAACCAAAGCGCACATAGTCTTCTTATATGTCATATAGTAAGCATTAAAGTTGATAAACAAGGTCTAGACATATTCAAACTAGCTAGACAAATCATGTATCTACCCCCTAACCCCTAAACTCTGTCTTATGACGAAGTCAAGCATGAAGATAAGTGGTTTTAGGGTGACTAATTAAGAAGGATACATGCTTCCCTTTTCATTTTCATGTTCTATATATACTTGTTTAAATCTTGGTCAAACCTAGGATTTGACCAAGATTCAAATGTGCATCAAAATTCCAAAAAATATCAGAAAAATGAAAAACCAAAGCACATAGTTTTCTTATGTCATATAGTAGCATTAAAGTTGATAAACAAGGTCTAGACATATTCAAACATGAAAAATCATGTATCTACTCCCTAACCCTAAACTTTGTCTTATGTAGTCAAGCATGAAGAGAAGTGGTTTTGGGTTTCAAATATGGAAATTTCAAAAACCTACCAAAAGCTTCATTTTAGAGTGACTAAGAAGGATCAATGCTTACCTTTTCATTTTCATATTTTAAACTTGTTTAAATCATTGTCAAACCAGGATTTGACCAAGATTTAAATGGGCATAAAATTAAAAAAATCAGAAAAATGAAAAACAAAAGCACATAGTCTTCTTATGTCACATATATATATAGTAAGCATTCAAAAGTTGACAAACAAGGTCTATACATATTCAAATAAGACAAATCATGTATCTACCCCTAACCCTAAACTCTGTCTTATGAAGTCAAGCATGAAGAGAAGTGGTTTTTGGTTTCAAACATGGAAATTTCAAAAACCTCCCAAAAGCTTCATTTTAGAGTGACTAAGAAGGATCCAGGCTTACCTTTTCATTTTCATGTTTTAAACTTGTTTAAATCTTGGTCAAACCTAGGATTTGACCAATATTAAAATGGGCATAAAATAAAAAAATAAAAAAAACCAAAGCACATAGTCTTCTTATGTCATATAGTAAGCATTCAAGTTCATAAACAAGGTCTAGACATATTCAAACCAGACAAATCATGTATCTACCCCCTATTGACCCTAAACTTCGTCTTATGAAGTCAAGCATGAAGAGAAGTGGTTTTGGGTTTCAAACATGGAAATTTCAAAAACCTACCAAAAGCTTCATTTTAGAGCGAGTAAGAAGGATCGATGCTTATCTTTTCATTTTCATGTTTTAAACTTATTTAAATCTTGGTCAAACCTAGGATTTGACCAAGATTCAAATGGGCATAAAAATTCAGACAAAAATCTAAAGAATGAAAAACCAAAGCACGTACATAGCCTTTTTAATTATGTCATATAGTAAACATTCAAGTTGATAAACAAGGTCTAGACATATTCAAACCAGAAAAATCGTGTATCTACCCCTAACCCTAATTAAACTCTGTCTTATGAAGTCAAGCATGAAGAAAAGTGGTTTTGAGTTTCAAGCATGCATGGAAATTTCGAGAACCTCCCAAAAGCTTCATTTTAGAGTGACTACGAAGGATCCATGCTTACACATTTTCATTTTCAAGTTTTAAACTTGTTTAAAACCTGGGATTTGACCAAGATTCAAATGGGCATAAAATTCAAAAAAATTAGATAAATGAAAAACCATAGCACATAGTCTTCTTATGCCATATAGTAAGCATTCAAGTGGATAAACAAGCTCTAGACATACTGAAACCAGACAAATCATGTATCTACCCCTATCCCTAAACTATGTCTTATGAAGTCTATCATGAAAAGAAGTGGTTTTGGGTTTCAAACATGGAAATTTCAAAAACCTCCCAAAAGCTTCATTTTGGATTGACTAAGGAGGATCCAGGCTTACTTTTTCATTTTCATGTTTTAAACTTGTTTAAATCTAGGTCAAACCTAGGATTTGACCAAGATTCAAATGGACATAAAAAATCAATAGTTTACAACAGCACACAAAATAAACATGAAATTACATCTAAATCCCTAACTTTTACATGGAGGACCCCAGGCTGAAAGCAAGAAATGCGATCGGGTCTTGAATCTTGATGCGTCTTCTCTTGACAAAGAAGATCGCTGGGAGTTTGCGTACGTACAGCACGTCACTTGTGCTCACTGAAGTGTGGGACATGACGCATGCATGGGCAACACACGTAAGTGACATGGATTCAAGGGTAGGGAAGCCAAGAGAAAAAAACGAGAATTTAGACAAAAATAACCCAATCTTGCTAGTATGTCGAAAGTTTGTTTTTCCCAATCTTTTCGACTTTGGGTTATTTCTGTCTATTTTGCCGAAAAAACGAGGACAGAGACTGGAAACGGTGATGCATCTAGCTTCAGAGTACGTCAGATTAAGACTTCATGAGCAACACTAGTCTGACGTAAGTACAGTGTATACAGACAAGACAGGGACTAGACATTGCTACCCACGTCCCTCTGCGCCCCTTCAAAGAAATCATACTCCGTACTAGAATCTCGAAACGTAGGAATTAGTCTGACACGATTTCTGATTGTTTAATTCATAGGATTGCAATTTTCAGAATTCATTGACAATACATTTTTATACAAAAACAAAAAATCCTTCATTGTGTAACCGTATGTTACTACTAGTATTTCTTTTGGTTTTCACACGCAATCAAATGTTATTGGATCCAAATACCGTTGTTTCTCAATCCTATATATTTGGAGATGATCATCACTCTCTAATCATACAATTTTCATATTCCCGCACTTTGAAAATCTTGCGAATAATCAAAGCAGCCAAAATGTATGGTGTGTATTGTATATGTTTATACCATGCTTAGTTTCATCGAATATTGTTTGGTTGCATCGCGGGGAAACCGCGTGAATTTAGATTAATTGTTGCATGTTTGTTTGTGGTGTGACCAATCGCTTTTGCAACGAAACAACCCCCCACCATGTACGCATTGTTTGGGTCGCATGCATGATGTGTACAAAATGTTAAAATAGAAATAATGTAGGAATTGAATATGATTGCATGTTGAATTAATCCTATATGAGAGAAATCACACAAATTTGAATTGCATGTTCTTTGGTTGTAGTGCTACACAAAAAACACGTGAATTAGTATGAATTATCATGTATTCAAGAATCAAAGGAGCCACTGAGATTTGAATCCCACAAAATTTCTATGAATTTTCTTCGAACCAAACAAGCCCAACAAGATTCCAAAGGAATATAATACAACGAACAAACAACTTCCATTGTTGGAATATTTCCTTAGGACATCAATCCAATAGAAACTATATGATCCAGTTTCAGCGACAATCTGGTCGGTGTAGGCTCGAGGAGGCCAATTGTATATATATGTTTGGACCCGGTTGGTTGAGTGATCATGCTCGTGACATCCAGCCTGAAAGGTAAAATTCGGGCAAGGCCAGCGTGACGCCACAATACTTTTGAAATATTCAAAAGCGCGTAATATTTGTGAAATTTTAATAATAGCTACTACTTATGTGAATTTTTTTCGTTCATACGCTTATTGGGGGGTAGGCTAACCCTAATGGCCTCCTCAAGATCCCTACCTCTACCAAGGTTTCCCGAGTTCATCCACCTCGACGGGTTCCTTGCCACTTTCGACCATGTTGTGGGCATCATTTCGGGTTCCCGTACCACGGCCAGTCCTTTTCAGGAGTCCCGAACCCGATGCCATAATATTTGTTTGAAAAAAATTCAAGACCGCACAATATTTGTTGAAATAAATGAATAAGCATTTTTAAATAGGTAAATAAAAGAAGTATGAATTTTGAAAAATTTATTTTTTCTAAAACATTAATTGGAGCATTGACATGTTGAACCCACTTGTCGATTTTGCTATCAACACGACTAACTAGCTGATTAGATAACCAAGTGGTGAAATTTGCAACATATTAGACCACCACATGGTGGAAACTGCAAAAAAAATGTCCAAGTGGTGGTTTGTGCAACATATAGAGCAGTACAGTATATGGTAGTACAAGATGAATGTGCACTGCCGTGGGCCCGTGGTAATATATCATGATGATGGCAAAGGATCTTTTCTCTCATTGAACTGTCCAGAGCTGATTTGATGAGACAAAATACAGCTCCACGGCGTGCAAGGACAGTATACAGTACATTAGCTTCTTCTCGGGTCACACGCCTTCACGACAGGTGCAGTAGTGCAGCAGAGACCAGAGAGAGAAGGCACGCCCGTAGTACTCGTATTATTGATTTCAATTCAAATTGTTTTTTTTGCCTGCTTCTCCGTCTTCTTCATCTCCATCTTCTCTGGCGACCCCGCCTACACCAGCAGCCCCTGCACCACCGCCGCCATGCCTTTTTCGGATCATCTCGAGCCACCTGTTTGATGGTACTAGTAGGAGTTGTGGACTTTTATCCATATCGCTCTACCAGCTGCCGCTCGCACTGTCCTCCAATACCTCATACCCAAACGCCAGCGTCCCACTCCCACACCCCCACACCCACTTGACCGCATCCTTCCAATGGCGAGATCGATCAATGAGAGTGGCAGTTCTTGGGTGTTTCCTGATGGCCCCCTTGAAGAAATCGCATCCCGATGCGATGTCATCACCGCCGCGAGCCTCGTCGGTTCATGCAAGTTTTATCATGATTCAGCAACACAAAGTGTAGCTCTGCTTGCATCTCAGCCGTTTGGCATGCCCTGTGTTCTTCATACTCACCAAACTGAGGTACCGCCCGCGCACAATCCCTTCTCCCGCGTCCACAAGTTCAAGCAGCAGGGTGCGCAGAAGGACAAGCAGCATGATGCAAAAGATCGCAAGGGTACCTTGTGCCAACTGACGCCGCTGGACAGGATATCTTCCGATGCTGTGATTCCAGATGGTGGTACGGGCATGTGGGCAGGCGCAAATGGAGATTGGATCGCCCTTCTTGGCTTCCCCTGGAATTGGGAGCTTGTCAATGTGTACACTGGTCGCCGGATTCCTCTACCACCAATAAGTGAGTTTAAATCCACCCCGGATAAACTTGTGTTCGAGTCTAATGATTAACATCTTCAACCGCCAAGATAGCTATTTGCCGAGTTCCAACAGCTGCTTCAAATTATACTAGTTTCTCTGTTCTTGCCATCTTCAACGCGGCAATTGCAGTCCTTCACTGTGCTTCTAGCAGATGGACAGTTCTTGACAACCAGTTCTTAGCGTACGGCTACTCCGATGCAATCATCCACAAGGGTATTGTATTTGCTGTAACTCAGACAGGCGAAGTTTATGCATGGAATCAACTTTCTTGGGGTAATTTTTCTCATCTCATATGATGTGTTTTCGCTATTACCTGCTAGTTTCAGATTTAGCTTTAGCCTTTTTCTTTTTGTTGTGCAGTTTTCGTGTCATGCCTGTACCTTTTCCCCTCTATATTCAATCAAAATCAGCAGCGATATGCCTTTGAGTCAAAATAAAGTACTCCCTCCGATCCAAATCAAATTGACTCAGCTTTGTCTAGCCAGTGCATCTAGCTAGACAAACTTGAGTCAATTAATTTGTGCATATCTAGCTAGACACATCCAGTTGAGTCAATTAATTTGGATCGGAGGCGTATTTTAGCTACATCATTATTCATGTATGTAATGAACTAATCAAGTTTTGCTGAACCGACTTCAAGCTGTGCTTTCCTTTGCAAGGTCCTTTGTTGATCGGCACGGCACCTATTTCGCTTTAACTTGATGAACAAGGTCGGTACAATCTTGGCTCCCTGGTGGTTAGCACGATCTCCGATGGTTCTAGACTTTTTCTCGGTCCATACCGCGTTATCGACGGGCGGGATTATACTGGACTGGTTCGGATTTTACCCGCTGCTACCTCCGAGGGTCGTCATGGTCGCACTATTCACGGGTATGGTAAGGGTTTACTTGGCTGCGAGGTGTACAAAGCATGGACACCGGTCGCTTGATGCCACCGAGGCCATGGAGGAGGATTATTTCCCTTGGATCATATTCTCTCTTCCTTGGAGTGAACTATCCGATTATCATTCCAGAGAAGACGGGGCGTAACATGACCGTCCAAATATGGCGAGAAGCAACTCTGTTTACACATCGCACCATGCGCAGGGCCTTGCATATCCTCCTTCTCCGTAAATTTGCCGCTTCAGTTTGAATTCTAAGATCTGCATCGTTGGTTTCCAAACCAACATTAGATGGACATGGCGGCAGGTTCCGTTGTGGCTCATCCCAAGCTTCGCCAACGCCGGCAATGGAACCTGCCTTTCGTCACAGGTCCGTAAAGAAGGGCTGATGTACTTTATGTAATACTCATGTTGTAATGCAAGATTTGTATCTCATTGAACTATTTCATTTGCATGTTTATCTCTACCTAGGCTACTCCCTTTCCGTAGTTGTGTTGTACTATCTCGTTGAACTATTTCCTTTGCCTCGTTATCTCGCCTAGGCTACTCCTCCGTAGTTGTTAAATTGATGTAATGCTCCTACAATGCAGGCTACACTGGGCGTGTGGCCTGTAATGTTATCAAACACCTTTTGTACTCGTTCTAGTAAGCATTTCACACTATAGCTCACATAATTAAAGTACTCCTACAACGTATTAGTTGAAAGATATCTCTCATAAGTAAGTACCCCTCTTTGAGCTTATGCGAAACATAAATGACTATTTTAGAAATATATACTCTCGACACAAGATTATATTAAAAACAATGGTACATAGTTCTATTAGAAAAAGAAAGTGTGAATAGTAGAATGATGGAGAAGTGTTTTTTGAGGTCTCAGGCATAGCTAGTGTTCATGGTGCAAAAGCACTTAGACTAGTCACAATGGGAAGTATCGTAGACTGATACTAGTCTATGATACAACACCTTCAATGCATAGTATCATGAATTAGTATCATGCAATGTTGCGAAAAACCAATTATTCATTTCTTTCCAAATAGACTAGCTTTGCGAGGATGACAAAACATTTCTTTATTGCCCTCTCGTATGAATCACCTCCATACATCACCTCTCATACCGATTGAAAGCCATGCCAAATCGTTGGTTCAAGACCATGAATACCAAGCCAATTTTGTTAGCTAGTTGGACCACCCTCGGATTGAGAACCAACGGTTGAAAGAAAGGTGGGCGCCAACTCATATTTTTTTCTCGAGAGTCCGACACTTGATGTTGATTGCAAAGTTCACAAAGGCCAAAATTTTGACATCCTCTTTGTGCAAGTCTTGCCACCATCCAAACTCGGTTTTGAAGTACCAACCAAGAAAAAAAGCTTGCACTTTGGAGGACCCCATGGACCATGAAAATTTTGAAAAACTTCCAAAAATCATGCATATTTCGATTTATATTTTGGTGAAGTTTCATTCGATTTGAATCATAGGTTTGTGAGCAAATATATATTTAGCTTAAACTAGTGCTCGAGTACGTAAGAATCTATTTAATCACAAGCTAGTCATCCGAATGGGATGAAATATTCATAGATTTTAAAACAAGGAATCTACATATTACTGGATTTTTTTTCAAAATTTTCTGAATAGTTTTTCTTTTTTAGCTTCGAAATAAGAGATAGTTTGGAACGTTGGATCTCAAATGGATGGTAGATGGTGGGACACAAATACAATGTATCTTGGAAGCATCAAGTCACTGAAGCTCTGTCCGGTTTCCAAACCAAGCTAGGAAAGGCATCGAAAATGAAGTTCTGCTCTAAAACATTTCTCATTCCATTTTGGTGCTCGCGCGGTTGCATGCTGCCCACGTGTTAAGGTACGTGTCTCTGGCATGTAGAGAACTACGATTATTGGCGAAAAATATATCGAAATGGAAACTGTAAAAAAAGCCCCTCTCTGGTCAACCTGATGTGACGAGACATCACTGCACCAAACGTCGTCGCAAATTTATAGATGGGTGGCGTGCTAGTCTACCAACAGTCAAATCGGCGCCCAGTCGCAGCAGCAGCCTAGAGTACTACCTAGTTTTTGCCCCTTGCATGTCTATCATCTTCTTCTTCACCCCGTTACAAGAAAAATAAAAAATCTTCTTCTTCACCCTCCCAGAATCACGCGCACGCGCAGGATCTCGATCCCCACCACGCCGCATCACTAGTACTACTCCGTATACCTTTCTCTCCTTACCCCGGCCGGCCGCGCGCCGCATCGTTCCTTCCATAGCGCTCGCCCTCTCCTCCGAAAACCCCAAGCGCAGTTGCATCCGCCATCCACCTAAATCCATCTTCACGTGATGGATTATTCTAGGCTTTGCCGGGCGGCGGGGACGGCCACTTGGAGGCTCTCACCGGCGACAACATCGACCTCATCGCTGCGCATCTGGACGTTACCTACACCGTCCGACTTGCTGCATGTTCCAGGGAGCTCTACGACATGATCAGCAAGGATGAAGGTAAGATGCACCATTGGGATGAACCCCGCCCGCCGATGCCTCCGCTCGCTTATTGGTTCGGTGAACACCGGGACCCGGCGACAAGATCTCGTCTCGCATGATACCGTGTACGACCTGGTGCCCCTCGACCATCCTCGCCGTTCTGTCGCCCTGCCGTTCATGCACGACAGAAAATGGCTTGGCGCGAACGGCGACTGGATCGCCGCCGCCGATCATCATGAGTGGTGCCTCGTGAACGTCTACACCGAGCGACATATCCCCCTTCCATCCCTACCTGATTCGAAGATTCATCATAGTATTGTTTCATATCGACCTGCATACTCTTTTAACTGGGGTCCAGCAATTTATTTGTTGAAGATTGTAATCTGCCAAGTGCCCACAAAAGGTGGGAGGTACGCAGATTACAAGCTCATCGCCTTGTTCGACAAAACGATTTTCTACCTTGAAGGGGGTGGCGACTGGAGAATGCTGGAGGCCCTTACACCTGCACCTGATTATCCAAATTACTGTGATGCCATTGAACTCCGTGGCCACGTTTTTGCGGTGGACGAAACTGACGGCTCCACGTACTTCTGGGACACCGCAAATGGTATTTTTTCAGTCCTTATGTTGCATTGCATGATACACTGCCTTAACCAATGAAGTTATTCATGAACTACCTTGTTTATATTTTACCTTTCTTATATGACTTAATGATCACACCCCCTTTTGCTGAATATGAATGAACCGTTGCTTGCAATGAATTAGTAGTACTAATTAGTCACCAACAAACATAGTATGCTCAGTATGTGATTGCATTCCTGAATTAGTAACTCTACGCCATCAGAATATGGGTGTAATTAACCAAGATCTCAAAAGATAACGTAGCACTATGAAGGCACCCTTTTTGATAACCTTTTACACCCATTGTTTCATATATAACTAATTGATTTTGCCTCCAAAAGGAGGACGAGAGACCCCGCCATCTCGCATCGTAGAGATGCATAAGGACTTTCATAAGTATATGACTTAATGATCACATCCTTTATCTGAATATGAATGAACCGTTGCTTGCAATGAATTAGTACTAGTCAGTCATCAGCAAACATAGTATACTCCGTATGTGAATGCATTCCTGAATTAGTAACTCTATGCAACTGCAGAATATGGATGTAATTAACAAGTATCTCAAATGTTAACGTAGAAACAGAAAAATAGAAGAAAATCGTTTGTAATTACATGCGTAGCTTATATTTTCTAGAGATCGGGGAAAAAGCCTTGATTGGATGTACCTACATGCAGATCAAACAGTTCTTTGTTTATATCGGTTAACAATCTGCAGAATGGTATAATTAATTTTGTTTTTGATACATTTTTTCTCCCATTTTCTTGAATAGATTTTAGTTTCCCACAATTATCTTTCATTAGTGATTGTGACGTCCCCTCATTCAAAATAACTCAGGTTATCTTTTTCCTAATTCAATGATATTTAAGTTTGAGTAAGTTTACGATTAATATCTACAACCTCATATATATATAAGATTTAGCACATGCAGGCCTAACAAAGTTAGCTGCCTCTAGTCCCCTGTATAGTTCTTTCTTTTTTGCTTTCTCAGTTTTTCGTAGCCTTGCTACAACCCTGTATGCTCTAATATATAATGATGCTCGACTAGGCATGTGTTCAAGAAAAGAAAATCTAAATATCTTTTGTAATATATGAACCTATATTGATGTTTTAGATGTTGGTAGTATAATTTTCGATAAACTTGAACAGACTTAAATCAGTTTAACTTAGCACAACCATATAGCGTACCTTTTTTAGAACGCGAAAATGAGGTAAACAAATACCATGTGTACCCTTTACTATCAATAGTAGAGAAGAGATTATGAACCTTCAACTCTAAAATGCAAATTCTTCTACTGAATGGATAGCTGCATCTGATACCTATTTTGCAAATGTTACCAGACTTGGGGTTAGCTACAAAGAGCATTTCTTTCTTGTCAAGCTTCATGCACTACCAACACAACCAAAAGTCCGAACTGATCGCAAGGTCGGCAATCCACTTATACAATTCAACACCCCCCCCCCCCCCTCACGTGTGATGGGAGACAAGTCAACATGTGGAAAGACTCAGAGGTATAGCTCAAGAGGCATATACGTGGACTCCGAGGGGGCAACAACAATTTTAGGATAAATTGCGAAAGCCAGGACTCGAACTCGAGACCCTGGCTCTGACACCATGTCAAGCTTCATGGACTAGCCAACGCAACCAAAAGTCCGAACTGATGGAAAGGTCTAGGCAATCCACTTATACAGTTAAACATTTCTTACCCTTCGGGTGGTCACAGGGAAGCTCTCTAATAGATCACTTAAGACAAAGGGAATTAACTACAACACAGGACTTAAACTTAAGATGATATATATTTGTCAAAATTTGAATGTATCTATATGCTTTCACTGTCTAGATACATCTGAATTTGGACAAATCTCAGACACTTTCGGTGGGACAGAGGTAGTATATAACTGTGTATACACTAACTAGTGTCTAGTTTTGGCGAAGTTTAGACTAGTTTCGTGGGATGGATGCAGTATAACTGATATATTGGACACTCGATTTGAACACATGAATGACCAATGTCCTTAGCTTACATAGTCGTATTTATACTATGAGCATGAACGATGAACAATGCTGCTGTTTGAATATGGTTGCCAGTAACACCCTATTCGTCTCCATTTCTAATATTGCAGAAAACCTGATGCTCCCGTTTGTAATCCCGCCACTGCTGGTGGATGATCAGCAAGACGCGTGGTTCCTCGCTCCATCTCGCCGATGGCAAGCGATTGATGATCATCCTTACGAGAAACAAGATTGGGATTGCCAATGCTGAAGTACCTCCCGACATTCCCTATGCTGCTAATGGGCTTCACTACGGCAGTATCCTCCTGTTGCCACCTACGTCTTTGAGCTGGATCCCTTATCTACTGCACGTGCAGGAGACTTTCTTTGGAGGCAGGTTAACAGCCTCAGCGACCACTCTCTGTTCCTCGGACTCAATTACCCAATCATTGCCAACCTGGAGAAGCGTGAATCGAAAGCTCCTGATGGCACATTGGTTCCATTCATGAGGAAAAACTGTGTCTACACAGCATACCGGAATATTCGTTATAATCAATACCCTAAAATTTTGCGCTGCAACCTCCAGCCAGATGAAGGTGAGACTGTGGGAGTTATCAGCCTTCCCAAGGATGGTTGGGATAGTGTCCGACAAGCGGCTATGTGGTTTAAGCCTGCTTTAAACATTGCCCGTTCGGTGTTATCTTTAAAAAAACAGTGACACTTTTTTATTATGCTTGAAGTGTTGAGAAGTAGTACACTGTTTTTAGTATGTACTAGTTTGAATCAGTTTATTTGAACACTGTCCTGCTTTTGTATTTCGTGTTGCCTTCATATTATAACCCATGCATGGCTGTTTTAGGATTGACTTTATTTCAGCACTATAATTACAATGTGTGTACGTCCTTTATAATATAGCCACCTCTTGTTGATCATACTCATGAGAGGACCATTCCTATGTTTTTCGCCGCTAAAGGGTAAAGTACATCCACTGGCACGGGGGTGTGTTCGGTTCCACCCCATCCCCAAACCGAACATGCATCAACTACGAGCAAGGAAGTAGATGTGCGACCTAGTTTAATGTCCGGACCCCACATGTGAACCAAAGAAAAAAACATGTCAATACGGAACTGATGTACATACTACAACTCCTATATGATATGCGTATGTACGATTGAGCATCTGGAGGTGTGCTGCCACCTGCTTCCTCACACGAAGGGTTGGATCTTGTGTTTCGTACACGGATCGGACTGAAATTGTCGTGTGCATAGCAAGGTTCATGTCAATAAGGCTGAGTTTGGCATATCTAAGTCTAGGCAACAAATACTTTTGGGTTCCAACGGCCATCTACAAGGTATTTTCTATAGGCCTACTTGCTCCGGCTGTCGAAGCCCAATAACTACAAATGGGCCTTTCTGCTCATGCAATGTTGGCCCTTTTCTAAAGAACCACAGATCCTATGATTGGCAAAAAACAAAAACACGGAGATTCTACATAAAAGTTGTTTGTATTTATTTTGAATTATTGGGTTGCAATTTTTGAAACTGCTCATGGCCAATATGAAAATCCTTGATCGCTCCATACCCACATAGATCACGGTATTTTCAAAAATTCATAAAGTGGATTTGAAATTTAAAACATATCCTAATAATTCCATGATTTATTCTATTAACTTGCAAGATCTTGGAGCGAAAGAGCTTGTATTAGTCTGCGAAAATAATACTGATAAACCTGTCTTTAACAAGAAATGAAGGTTTATCGTTCAGAGAGGATGCCATGTGGGACCCATGAGACAGTAGCGTCCTCAACGTTTCAAAGAAAAAGGCAAGTAGCCCGAAAATAGGGGTAAAAAATAAATCCTACAAAGGAAACATTTATAGTTTATAGAGGCTGACATGTGGGACCGATCTGCCAGCTGCATCCTCATCATTTCGAAGTCGGCAGGGATTAGAAGAAAAAGGCAAATAGCCAGAAATTAGGGGTCAAAAATAAATCCAAAAAGGAAACTTTTATTCTTCATAGAGGATGACATGTGGGACCGACCTCGCAGCAGCGTCCTCATCGTTTCAAAGGCCGCAGGGGATCAAAAGAAAAAAAGGCAAATAGCCAGAAATTAGGGGTAAAAAATAAATCCAACAAAGGAAAGGTTTGTTGTTCATAGAGGCTGACATGTGGGACCCATGAGCCAGCGGCGACCTCAATTTCAAAGGCGGCATATGATCGAAAAGAAAAAGGCAAGTTAGCAAAAATCAGGGGGTAAAAAAATCTAAGAAAAGAAACTTTATTGTACATAGAGGATGACATGCGGGTCCCATGAGCCAGCACCTTACTCAACGTTTCAGAGGCGGCATGAGATCAAAAGAAAAAGGAAACTGACCAAATATCAGGAGCAAAAAATAATCCAAGAAAAGAAACTTTTATTGTACATAGAGGATGACATATGGGTCCCACTTATACAAGCTCTTTCGCTCCAAGATCTTGCAAGTTGATTGTACATAGAGGATGACATGCGGGGCCCTTGTGTCAGCAGCTTAATCAACGTTTCCAAGGCGGCAGGGGATCAAAAGAAAAAGGAAATAGCCAAAAATAAGAGGGTGAAAAAAAAATCCAAGAAAAGAAACTTTTATAGTATAGAGGATGACATGTGGGTCCCATGAGCCAGCAGCTTCCTCAATGTTTCAGAGGCTGCATGAGATCGAAAGAAAAAGGCAAGTGACCAAAAAAAAGAAAAGAGACTTGATTGTACATAGAGGATGACATGCGGGTCCCATCAGTCAGCAGCTTACTCAACGTTTCCAAGGCGGCAGGGGATCAAAAGAAAATGGAAATAGCCAAAGATCAGAGGGTGAAAAAAATCCAAGAAAAGAAACTTTTGTAGTACATAGAGGATGACATGCGGGTCCCATGGGCTAGCAGGTTCCTCAACGTTTTCAAGGGCGGCATGAGATCGAAAGAAAAAGGCAAGTGACCAAAAATCAGAGGGTGAAAAATAATCCAAGAAAAGAAACTTTTATTATACATAGAGGATGACATGCTGTCCCAACGTTTCAAATGCGGCTTGAGATCAAAAGAAAAAGAAAGTAGCCAGAAATTAGGGGGTAAAAAAACTCCAAGAAAAGAAAATTGATTGTACATAGAGGATGACATGCGGGTCCCACGAGTTAGCAGCTTACTCAACGTTTCCAAGGCGGCAGGGGATCAAAAGAAAAAGGAAATAGCCAAAAATCAGAGAGTGAAAAAAAACCCCTAGAAAATAAACTTTTGTAGTACATAGAGGATGACATGCGGGTCCCATGAGCCAGCAGGTTCCTCAACGTTTCAAACGTGGCATGAGATCGAAAGAAAAAGGCAAGTGACCAAATATCAGGAGCCAAAAATAATCCAAGAAAAGAAACTTGATTGTACATAGAGGATGACATGCGGGTCCCATTGTACGGCAGTGGTCCCAACGTTTCAAATGCGGCTTGAGATCAAAAGAAAATGAAAGTAGCCAGAAATTAGGGGGTCAAAAAAAAACTCCAAGAAAGGAAAGCTTTATCGTTCATACAGCCGACATGTGGGACCTATGAGCCACAGCCTACTAAACGTTTCAAAGGCGGCAGGGGATCAAAAGAAAAAGGAAATAGCCAAAAATCGAGAGGGTGAAAAAAATCCAAGAAATCAAACTTTTATTGTACATAGAGGATGACATGCGGGTCCCATGAGTCACAGATTCCTCAACGTTTCAAACGTGGCATGAGATCGAAAGAAAAAGGCAAGTGACCAAATATCAGAGCCAAAAATAATCCAAGAAAAGAAACTTTATTGTACATAGAGGATGACATGTGGGTCCCATTTTGCGCAAGCAGCGGTCTCAACGTTTCCAAGGCGGCACAGACCAAAAGAAAATGAAGTAGCTAGAAATCGTGGGGTGAAAAAATCCAAGAAAAGAAAGATTTCAATTGGGCTGCATCTGGACATCTGGGCCTTCGAACTATCCTTCTGGGCCTTTTGAGTCGTACAATTTCAGCCCACTCCAGAACATGAAAGTTCGGATTTTTCTCAAAAAAAAAACAGGAAAGTCCTATGCTTCGCCAAAACAAAAAACAAGGAGATTCAAGATATAAGTTGTAAAAATAAAGATTTAATTTATCCGTTTGCAATAGCTCAGAGCGAAATACACTGTTTATTGTCTGCAAAATAATCAAGATATCACATGTTTCTTGTAGGAGAGGCTGACATCAGGGACCCATGAGCCAGCAACGTCGTCAACGTTTCAAAGGCGGCAGGGGATCGAAAATAAAAATAAACCAAATATCAGTTGGTAAAAAAATCCAAGAAAAGAAAACATTTATCGTTCTGAGAGGATGACATGCGGGACCGATGAGGCAGCAGCATCCTCAACGTTTCCAAGGCGGCAGGGGATCAAAGAAAAAAAAGGAAATAGCCAGAAATTAATTAGGGGTTCAAAATAAATCCATCAAAGGAAAGTTTTATTGTTCATAGAGGATGACATGTGGGACCGACCTGCCAACAACGTCCTTATCGTTTCAAAGGGGGCAGGAGATCAAAAGAAAAAGGCAAATAGCCAAAAATTAGGGGTAAAAATTAACTCCAAGAAAGGAAACTTTTATTGTTCGTAGAGGATGACATGCGGGACCCATGAGCCAGCAGCTTACTTAACGTTTCAAAGACGGCATGAGATCGAAAGAAAAAGGCAAGTGACAAAATATCAGGAGCCCAAGATAATCCAAGAAAAGAAACTTTATTTACATAGAGGATGACATGCGGGTCCCATTTTGCAGCAGCGGTCCCAATGTTTCAAATGCGGCTTGAGATCAAAAGAAAAAAAGAAAGTAGCCAGAAATTCGGGGGTCAAAAAAATCCAAGAAAATAAAGTTGATGCACATAGAGGATGACATGCGGGTCCCATGAGCTAGCAGCTTACTCAACGTTTCCAAGGCGGCAGGGGATCAAAAGAAAAAGGAAATAGCCAAAAATCAGAGGGTGAAAAAAAACAAAGAAAATGAACTTTTATAGTACATAGAGGATGACATGCGGGTCCCATGAGCCAGCAGGTTCCTCAACGTTTCAAACGTGGCATGAGATCGAAAGAAAAAGGCAAGTGACCAAATATCAGGAGCCAAAAATAATTCAAGAAAAAAACTTGATTGTACATAGAGGATGACATGCGGGTCCCAATTAGCAGCAGCGGTATCACCGTTTGAGAGGCTGCACGGGATCGAAAGAAAAAGGCAAATGACCAAATATGAGGAGCCAAAAATAATCCAAGAAAAGAAATTTTATTGTACGTAGAGGATGACATGCGGGTCCCATTTTGCAGCAGCGGTCTCAACGTTTCCAAGGCGGCACAGAACCAAAAGAAAAATGAAGTAGCCAGAAATCAGGGGGTGAAAAAATCCAAGAAGAAAGATTTCAATTGGGCTGCATCTGGACATCCTGGGCCTTCGAACTATCCCGCTTGGCCTTTTGACTCGTACAATTTCAGCCCACTCCAAAACAGGAAAGTTCCGAATTTTCTAAAAAACAGAAAGTCCTATGCTTCGCAAAGACAAAAAACAAGGAGATTCAACATATAAGTTTGTTTATGTAAAAATAAAGATTTAATTATCCGTTTGAAATAGCTCAGAGCGCAATACATTGTTTATTGTCTGCAAAATAATCAAGATATCATATGTTTCTAGTACGGGGAGGCTGACATCGGGGACCCATGAGCCAACAACGTCGTCAACGTTTTAAAGGCGGCAGGGGATGGAAAGAAAAAATAAACCATAAATCTGTTGGTAAAAAATCCAAGAAAAGAAACATTTTCGTTCTGAGAGGATGACATGCGGGACCCATGAGGCAGCAGATCCTCGCGTTTATTGTTCATAGAGGTTGACATGTGGGACCCGTGAGCCAGCAGCCGTCCTCAACGTTTTAAAGGCTGCACGTGATCGAAAGAAAAATAAGCCAAAAATCGTTTGGTCAACAAAATCCAAGAAAATAAACATTTACCGTTCGAGAGGATGACATGCGGGACCCATGAGGCAGCAAGATCCTCAACGATTCCAAGGCGGCAGGGGAAATATCCGTAAATTAATTAGGGTTCAAAATAAATCCATCAAAGGAAACTTTTATTGTTCATAGAGGATGACATGTGGGACCGACCTGCCAACAAATGGGCCCTCATCGTTTCGTGAGGGGGCAGGAGATCAAAAGAAAAAGGCAAATAGCCAGAAATTAGGGGTAAAAAATAACTCCAAGAAAGGAAACTTTTATTGTTCGTAGAGGATGACATGCGGGACCCATGAGCCAGCAGCTTACTCAACGTTTCAAAGGCGGCATGAGATCGAAAGAAAAAGGCAAGTGACAAAATATCAGGAGCCAAAGATAATCCAAGAAAAGAAACTTTATTGTACGTAGAGAATGACATGCGGGTCTCATTTAGCAGCAGCGGTCTCAATGTTTCAAATGCGGCTTGAGATCAAAAGAAAAAGAAAGTTGATTGTACATAGAGGATGACATGCGGGTCCCATGAGTCAGCAGCTTACCCAACGTTTCCAAGGCGGCAGGGGATCAAAAGAAAAAGGAAATAGCCAAAAATCAAAGGGTGAAAAAAAATAAAGAAAATAAACTTTTATAGCACATAGAGGATGACATGCGGGTCCCATGAGCCAGCAGGTTCCTCAACGTTTCAAACGTGGCATGAGATCGAAAGAAAAAGGCAAGTGACCAAATATGAGGAGCCAAAAATAATTCAAGAAAAGAAAGTTTTATAGTACATAGAGGATGACATGCGGGTCCCATTTAGCAGCAGCGGTATCACCGTTTGAGAGGCGGCAGGGGATCAAAAGAAAAAAGAAATTGCCAAAAATCAGAGGGTGAAAAAAAAACCAAGAAAATGAACTTTTATAGTACATAGAGGATGACATGCGGGTCCCATGAGCCTGCAGGTTCCTCAACGTTTCAAACGTGGCATGAGATCGAAAGAAAAAGGCAAGTGAAAAAATATCAGGAGCCAAAAATAATTCAAGAAAAGAAAGTTTTATAGTACATAGAGGATGACATGCGGGTCCCATTTAGCAGCAGCGGTATCACCGTTTGAGAGGCGGCAGGGTATCGAAAGAAAAAGGCAAGTGACCAAATATGAGGTGCCAAAAATAATTCAAGAAAAGAAAGTTTTATAGTACATAGAGGATGACATGCGGGTCCCATTTAGCAGCAGCGGTATCACCGTTTGAGAGGCGGCAGGGGATCGAAAGAAAAAGGCAAGTGAAAAAATATGAGGAGCCAAAAATAATTCAAGAAAAGAAAGTTTTATAGTATATAGAGGATGACATGCGGGTCCCATTTAGCAGCAGCGGTATCACCGTTTGAGAGGCGGCAGGGGATCGAAAGAAAAAGGTAAGTGACCAAATATGAGGTGCCAAAAATAATTCAAGAAAAGAAAGTTTTATAGTACATAGAGGATGACATGCGGGTCCCAAGCTAGCAGCAATGTGTATCACCGTTTGAGAGGCGGCAGGGGATCGAAAGAAAAAGGCAAGTGACCAAATTTGAGGTGCCAAAAAAAACTCCAAGAAAAGAAAGTTGATTGCACATAGAGGATGACATGCGGGTCCCATTTAGCAGCAGCGGTCTCAACGTTTCCAAGGCGGCAAGGGATCAAAAGAAAAAGGAAGTAGCCAGAAATCAGGGGCAAAAAAAAATCCAAGAAAAGAAAGATTTTTTGTACATAGAGGATGACATGCGGGACCCATGATCCTGCATCGTAAACGGCTCGATCGGAGAACGTTGAACGAGATGGCGCGATCTAGAAAAAAAAACAATGCCAGAGAGGCTGCCATCTGGGCCCTACATCCCTCGGCGGTGCGGATTTGCGTTGACTCGGCCGGCGAACCCGAGATTTCGAGATGCACTGATACGTCTCCAACGTATCTATAATTTCTGATGTTCCATGCTTGTTTTATGACAATACCAACATGTTTTGTTCACATTTTATGTCATATTTATGCGTTTTCCGGAACTAACCTATTGACGAGATGCCGAAAGGCCAGTTGCTATTTTCTGCTGTTTTTGGTTTCAGAAATCCTAGTAAGGAAATATTTTCGGAATCGGACGAAATCAACGCCGAAAGTCTTAGAATTCCCGGAAGCTTCCGGAACACCGAAGGAGAGTCGGAGGTGGGCAGGAGGGGGCCCACACCATAAGGCGGCGCGGGTGGCCCCCTGGCCACGCCAGCCTATGGTGTGGGGGCCCCAGCCGCCTCCTTGCGCCGCCTCTCCGCCTATATATTCGTCCCTGACCTAAAAACATCGACCAGTTGGACGGAAACAGAGAAAACCATCCAGAGCCGCCGCCATCGCGAAAGTCCAATTCGGGGGACAGAAGTCGCTGTTCCGCACTCGCCGGACGGGGAATTGCCCCCGGAGCCATCTCCACCGCCGTCTTCACCGCCATCTTCACCGCTGCTGCTCCCATGAGGAGAGAGTAGTTCTCCATCGAGGCTCGGGGCTGTACCGGTAGCTATGTGGTTAATCTCTCTCCTATGTACTTCAATACAATGATCTCATGAGCTGCTTTACATGATTGAGATTCATATGAGCTTTGTATCGCTACTAGTTGTGTGCTACTCATGTGATGTTATTAAAGTAGTCTATTCCTCCTGCATGGTGTAAAGGTGACTAGTGTGTGCACCATGTGGTTCTTGTCGTAGGCTATGATCATGATCTCTTGTAGATTGTGGAGTTAATTATCATTACGATAGTATTGATGTGATCTATTCCTCCTTCATAGTGTAATGTGGACAGTGTGTGCACTATGTTAGTTCTTGGTTTATTTTGCAATGATCTATTATGCTCTAAGGTTATTTAAATATGAACATTGAATTGTGGAGCTTGTTAACTCCGGCATTGAGGGTTCGTGTAATCCTACGCAATGTGTTCATCATCCAACAAAAGAGTGTATGTAGCACATATGAGAAAGAGTTATTTATTATGCGATCAATGTTGAGAGTGTCCACTAGTGAAAGTATGATCCCTAGGCCTTGTTCCTAAATACTGCTATCGCTGCTTGTTTATCGTTTTATCACATTACTACCGCTGGCAAGCATTACCGCTTGTTTATCGTCCCTGGGCAAAGCACTTTTCTGGTGCCGTTGCCACTGCTCATATATATTCATACCACCTGTATTTCACTATCTCTTCGCTGAACTAGTGCACCTATTAGGTGTGTTGGGGACACAAGAGACTTCTTGCTTTGTGGTTGCAGGGTTGCATGAGAGGGATATCTTGGACCTCTTCCTCCCTGAGTTCGATAAACCTTGGGTGATCCACTTAAGGGAAAACTTGTTGTTGTTCTACAAACCTCTACTCTTGGAGGCCCAACACTGTCTACAAGAATAGAAGCTCCCGTAGACATCAAGCTATTTTCTGGCGCCGTTGCCGGGGAGGAAAGGTAAAAAGGCACTCATACTTCGGTTCCCGGTAAAGTACTTTTCTGGCGCCATTGTGTTTGTGCTCGAAGCTATTTCCTTTAGATCCTGCAATTGCATCTTTTTGTTTCTTGTTTTTATTTTCACTAATTAGGCATAATGGAAAACAACAAAAAATTTGGTGAGCTTTTTAATCTTTTTCCTGATTTAGAATTGTTCGATGCGAAAATTAAAAAACCTATGGAACCTTATTTGCATGCTAGTAGCGATGTTATTAGTATGAATGCAATTACTGCTAATGCTATGGAGAAGTCTAAGCTTGGGGAAGCTAGTTTTTGTGATCTTTTTAGCTTCCCATCTTTAGGGGAGAAAATTTGCTCTGATAATACTTTATCTCCCATATGCGATAACTCTAATGATGCTTCTGATATTTTAAATCCACCTGCTGAAAGTATTCCGTATAAAATACCTATGAAAATTATTGAACGTGTTATGGACAACCACTATAAAGGGGATGGAACTGTCCATCCTAGAGATCATTTACTGTTTTTGCACGAATTATGCGGGTTATTCAAGTGTGCAGGTATCTCTATGGATGAAGTGAGGAAGAAGCTATTCTCTGTTTCGCTGTCTGGTAAAGCGGCGCATTGGTATAAATTGTTGGAGAATAGACATTCTCTTGGTTGGGAGGAAATTGCATCTCTCTTTTATTCTAAATTTTATCCTCCTCATGAAGTGCATATTGATAGGAATTATATTTACAACTTTTATCCTCGTGATGGAGAGAGTATTTCTCAAGCGTGGGGGAGACTGAAGTCGCTAATGCTCAAATGTCCCATTCATGAGCTCCACCGTAATGTTATTGTTAACAATTTTTATGCGAGGCTTTCAGGACAACACAAGGACCATCTGGATGCCTGTTCGGAAGGATCTTTCACAAGCAAAGAGGTTGAAGCTAGGTGGGATCTTCTTGATCGGATTGAGGACAACGCTGAAGGATGGGAGAACGACAAAGGTAAAGAGTCAGGTATAAATTATGATTATGAATGCATTGAAGCTTTTATGGATACCGATAAATTTCGAAATATGAGTGCTACTTATGGTCTTGACTCTCAAGTTGCTGCAAATCTTTATAAAGCCTTTGCTTCTCATTTTGAATTGCCAAAAAAGAATTTTGATAAGTATCATGAACCTTTTAAAGAGGCTTGTATGAAGGATGAAATTGTTGTTAATGATTGCAATAGACATGCTCAAACTCCTAAGAATGCTATTTCCTATAAGCATGTTAATTTTTGTGGAATGCATAGACCTTGTGGAATTAATCAAATCGAAGATGATTGTATCCATCATACTAATGAAAAAACTAGAAAGTGGTCTAGGGCGCTAGATGATGTTGGTAAAAAAGTTTGTGCCCTCTATCCTTTTATTTGTGAAGTTTGCCATGAAGTGGGTCATTTTAATTTTCAATGCTCCTCCAATGATAATTTGAACCCAATGAGTGCTGCAAATTTGTATTGTGATGGTGAAATTACTCCTAATCAGCATGATGAACTTACTTTATTTTGGGGGTGTGAAGAACTGTCGAGAAAAATCTCTTTGTTACATATGAGTGATCTTGATATTGATGATGTCCTGCATGGGTGTTTTTCTTATTGCATTGATAATAGCCATACAAATACTTACATACAAAATATTTTAGAAAATGACACCTTGCCAAAATATGATAGGACCGCCACGTGTTTTGAACTAATTAATGAAAAGGAGGAATCCTCCCAAGTTTCTTCTATTGTTTCTAAAAGTAAATCAGGTTATGCGGACAAGCCACCCTTCAAGCCTCTTCCTCCTAAAGAAGGAAATGAGGAGAAGGAAGAGAAGAAGAAGAAGAAGAGAATGAAGAAGAAGAAGAAGAAGAAGAAGGAGAATAAAAAGAAAAAGGTAACGGCATATCCCCGCGTGAATGAGATAATGCTAAGTAACCGTAAGTATGTTGCTCCTAATGATTATTGTGATAATGAATCTAAATATGATGATCTTCCTATGCCCTTTACATACATTAGAGATCATGATTTGAATGAGCACACTACTTTTGATATTGCAAATCTCTGGGAAACTAATTCTGAAAATGATGATGATAATAATTGCCATAGTGTCAGTGCTATCCATGCTTCCTCCCATAATGATATAGAAAGCTCTAAGATTGGGGAAGAGGTGTTTGAAAATCCTTTTGCTACTGATCATTATGTGTTTGATACATCTCTTTCTAATAACAACGATGGTATGGTCATAGATAAACCGACTGTGAAAGATAACTATTCTATTTCTTATGATGACACTGTGCCTCCGATCTTTGATGATTATTATAAAGAATGCTATGATATAGGTTATAACTATCCTTATGAAACTTGTCATAGTCATGATTGGATTACAAAAAACAATTCTTTTAATATGCAACTTGTTTACCATGTTCAAATTCTTGATAATAATCTTGCTCCAATTACTATTAATGAGAAGAACTCTTCTTATGCCAAAATTAATGATACTTCTATGCATATGAACCATGATAAGAATGTTTTAAGTGATGGGTATATTGTGGATTTCATCAATGATGCTACTGAAAGTTATTATGAGAGAGGGAAATATGGTTATATGCATCTTAATAATATTAAGTTTCCCCTCTTTATGTTGAGAATCTTGAAGTTACTCGTGTTTTATCCGCTTATGCTTGTCACTTTGTTCTTCATGAATTCATTTGTGTACAAGATTCCTCTTCATAGGAAGCATGTTAGACTTAAATTTGTTTTGAATTTGCCTCTTGAAGCTCTCTTTCGCTTCAAATACTATTTCTAGCGAGTGCATCATCAAAACTGCCGAGCCCATCTTAATGGCTATAAAGAAAGAACTTCTTGGGAGATAACCCATGTGTTATTTTGCTACAGTACTTTGTTTTATATTTGTGTCTTGAAAGTTGTTTACTACTGTAGCAACCTCTCCTTATCTTAGTTTTGTGTTTGGTTGTGCCAAGTGAAGCCTCTAATCGAAGGTTGATACTAGATTTGGATTTCTGCGCAGAAACAGATTTCTATCTGTCACGAATCTGGGCTGTTTTCTCTGTAGGGAACTCAGAAAAATATGCCAATTTACGTGCGTGTTCCTCAGATATGTACGCAACTTTCGTTAGTTTTGAGTTTTCTGATCTGAGCAACGGAAGTATTTATTAAAAATTCGTTTTTACGAACTGTTCTGTTTTGACAGATTCTGCCTTTTATTTCGCATTGCTTCTTTCGCTGTGTTGGGTGGATTTCTTTGTTCCATTACCTTCCAGTAGCTTTGAGCAATGTCCAGAAGTGTTAAGAATGATTGTGTCACCTCTGAACATGTGAGTTTTTGATTATGTACTAACCCCTCTAATGAAGTTTATGAGAAGTTTGGTGTGAAGGAAGTTTTCAAGGGTCAAGAGAGGAGGATGATATACTATGATCAAGAAGAGTGAAAGCTCTAAGCTTGGGGATGCCCCGGTGGTTCACCCCTGCATATTTCAAGAAGACTCAAGCGTCTAAGCTTGGGGATGCCCAAGGCATCCCCTTCTTCATCGACAAATTATCAGGTTCCTTCTCTTGAAACTATATTTTTATTCGGTCACATCTTATGTACTTTACTTGGAGCGTCTGTGTGCTTTTGTTTTTGTTTTTGTTTGAATAAATGCTTGTGTGGGAGAGAGACACGCTCCGCTGGTTCGTATGAACACATGTGTTCTTAGCTTTTAATTTTCATGATGAAGGTTGAAACTGCTTCGTTAATTATTATATGGTTGGAAACGGAAAATGCTACATGTAGTAATTGGTATGATGTCTTGAATAACTTGATATTTGGCAATTGTTGTGCTCTTGTTTAAGCTCTTGCATCATATACCTTGCACCTATTAGTGAAGAAATACATAGAGCTTGTTAAAATTTGGTTTGCATGAGTGATTTCTCTAGAGTCTAGATATTTTCTAGTAAGATGTTTGAACAACAAGGAAGACGATGTATAGTCTTATAATGCTTGTAATATGTCTTTTATTGAGTTTTGATGTACTAGTTCGTGCTTGTGTTTGCTTCAAACAACCTTGCTAGCCTAAACCTTGTATCGAGAGGGAATACTTCTCATGCATCCAAATCCTTGAGCCAAACAACACTATGCCATTTGTGTCCACCATACCTACCTACTACATGGTATTTCCTGCCATTCCAAAGTAAATTGCTTGAGTGCTACCTTTAAATAATTCAAAATTTATCACCTCTGATTTGTGTCAATGTTTTATAGCTCATGAGGAAGTATGTGGTGTTTATCTTTCAATCTTGTTGGGCAACTTTCACCAATAGACTAGTGGCTTCATCCGCTTATCCAATAATTTTGCAAAAAGAGCTGGCAATGGGATTCCCAGTCCCAAATTAATTAATCTAAATAGACACTCCTCCATGGTATGAGATTGTTGGCAGGCACCCGAGGATTCGGTTAGCCATGGTTTGTGAAAGAAAGGTTGGAAGGAGTGCCATCCAAAAATAAAATAAAATGGGAGCCGCTCTTTGAAGGTTTGTCTGGCAAGGGGGTTAGAGTACCCGCTACCATTCGTTGACAACAACATACACCTCTCAAAACTTTATTTTTATGCTCTCTTTATGTTTTCAAAATAAAAGCTCTAGCACAAATATAGCAATCGATGCTTTCCTCTTTGAAGGACCATTCTTTTACTTTTATTGTTGAGTCAGTTCACCTATCTCTCTCTACCTCAAGAAGCAAACATTTGTGTGAACTGTGCATTGATTCTTACAGACTTGCTTATTGCATTTGTTATATTGCTTTGCATTGACAACTATCCATGAGATATACATGTTACAAGTTGAAAGCAACCGCTGAAACTTAATCTTCCATTGTGTTGCTTCAATGTCTCTACTATGAATTTATTGCTTTATGAGTTAACCCTTATGCAAGACTTATTGATGCTTGTCTTGAAAGTACTATTCATGAAAAGTCTTTGCTATATGATTCAATTGTTTACTCATTGCATTTACGTTGTTTCTAATCGCTGCATTCATCTCATATGCTTTACAATAGTATGATTAAGATTATGTTGGTAGCATGTCACCTCAGAAATTATCTTTTATCGTTTACCTACTCGAGGACGAGTAGGAACTAAGCTTGGGGATGCTGATACGTCTCCAACGTATCTATAATTTCTGATGTTCCGTGCTTGTTTTATGACAATACCAACATGTTTTGTTCACATTTTATGTCATATTTATGCGTTTTCCGGAACTAACCTATTGACGAGATGCCGAAAGGCCTGTTGCTGTTTTCTGCTATTTTTGGTTTCAGAAATCCTAGTAAGGAAATATTTTCGGAATCGGACGAAATCAACGCCGAAAGTCTTAGAATTCCCGGAAGCTTCCGGAACACCGAAGGAGAGTCGGAGGCGGGCAGCAGGGGGCCCACACCATAAGGCGGCGCGGGTGGCCCCCTGGCCGCGCCAGCCTATGGTGTGGGGGCCCCAGCCGCCTCCTTGCGCCGCCTCTCCGCCTATATATTCGTCCCTAACCTAAAAACATCGACCAGTTGGACGGAAACAGAGAAAACCATCCAGAGCCGCCGCCATCGCGAAAGTCCAATTCGGGGGACAGAAGTCGCTGTTCCGGCACCCTGCCGGGACGGGGAATTGCCCCCGGAGCCATCTCCACCGCCGTCTTCACCGCCATCTTCACCGCTGCTGCTCCCATGAGGAGGGAGTAGTTCTCCATCGAGGCTCGGGGCTGTACCGGTAGCTATGTGGTTAATCTCTCTCATATGTACTTCAATACAATGATCTCATGAGCTGCTTTACATGATTGAGATTCATATGAGCTTTGTATCGCTACTAGTTGTGTGCTACTCATGTGATGTTATTAAAGTAGTCTATTCCTCCTGCATGGTGTAAAGGTGACTAGTGTGTGCACCATGTGGTTCTTGTCGTAGGCTATGATCATGATCTCTTGTAGATTGTGGAGTTAATTATCATTATGATAGTATTGATGTGATCTATTCCTCCTTCATAGTGTAATGTGGACAGTGTGTGCACTATGTTAGTTCTTGGTTTATTTTGCAATGATCTATTATGCTCTAAGGTTATTTAAATATGAACATTGAATTGTGGAGCTTGTTAACTCCGGCATTGAGGGTTCGTGTAATCCTACGCAATGTGTTCATCATCCAACAAAAGAGTGTATGTAGCACATATGAGAAAGAGTTATTTATTATGCGATCAATGTTGAGAGTGTCCACTAGTGAAAGTATGATCCCTAGGCCTTGTTCCTAAATACTGCTATCGCTGCTTGTTTACTGTTTTACTGCGTTACTACTGCTGCGTTACTACTGCTTGTTTACTGTCCTGGGCAAAGCACTTTTCTGGTGCCGTTGCCACTGCTCATATATATTCATACCACCTGTATTTCACTATCTCTTCGCTGAACTAGTGCACCTATTAGGTGTGTTGGGGACACAAGAGACTTCTTGCTTTGTGGTTGCAGGGTTGCATGAGAGGGATATCTTTGACCTCTTCCTCTCTGAGTTCGATAAACCTTGGGTGATCCACTTAAGGGAAAACTTGCTGTTGTTCTACAAACCTCTGCTCTTGGAGGCCCAACACTGTCTACAAGAATAGAAGCTCCCGTAGACATCATGCACCATGTCCCGGGCCACCATACGCGATGTTTTGGCCGCTTTCGTCGGGCTAGGTGGCCTCAAAAACGAGAAAAAAAAAGTTTTGACATGCACCACGGAGGGACCAAAAATCGTCGGCCATGGTACACCAGCAACCACGGCGCGACTTCAACTTCGTCGGCCATGGCAACTTTTCTTGTAGTGTATGGAGAGACACCTCTAGTGAATTATGGACTCCGGTCCTTTCTTTTACACTGATACAATTATCATGTTCTGTTTACTTACTGCAAGCACTGCTCTCTTTAATTCCACTGCAAACAAACATCTCTTTCCACACTATACATTTAATCCTTTGTGTACAACAAAACTTGTGAGATTGACAACCTCATTGTAAGTTGGGGCAAAGTATTTTGGTTGTGTTGTGTGCAGGTTCCACGTTGTTGCTGACGCCGGTAGTGCGTCCTGCCACAAGTCAGCTACCAACACCTTCAGAAGTCACGTCTTTGTCCCATTGGTCGATTAAACCTTGGATTCTTACTGAGGGAAAACTTTCTACTGTGCTCATCATACCTTCCTCTTGGGGTTTCCCAACGGTGTGCAATCTGCGCTCATCGAACTACTTTTTTGGCGCCGTTGCCGGGAACTGAAGAAAAGTTACACCACAGAGATTGTCTACTCCCATGGCAACAACTCTTTTTCCGGCGCCGTTGCCGGGAGGAAACAGGATATCTGCAAGAGGAGTCTCTCATCTCCAATCTCTTTACTTTGTTATAGTTTTGCTCAGTTTATTTTACTTTGTCTTGTTTGCTTCTTTATATCAAAAACACAAAAAATTAGTTCCTATTTTAAGTTGCTTCTATGTCTAATCTTGTTACTATGTCACGTGAGGAAATGATCTTCACTTTCAAACAAGGGGGTGAGGAGAGTTTTAAAGAAGCTTGGTCTAAAATTAATAATTCTTATGATAAAACTGAACCTAAATTAACTTTAGGCATGTTTCTTAATGACTTTGGTCTTGTTCTTTGTTATAGATATGCTTTGGACACTATAGTAGGAGGAGATTTCCTTCATTGCGATGGAGATCAAGCTTATAATGCCATAAAAAAGTTGATTGCAACATATAGCTCACCTAGTAGTTTTGATTCATCCCTTGTGAACATTTGTGCTAGATTAAATACTCTTGAGACAAGTACAACTTGCTTAAAAGAATGTTATAGTTTGCTTCGAGAAAATTATGACCATGTTTCCATAAATTCTGAACCCTCTGGTTGGCTCCCTTCAATAAAATTTGATATAAATGTTGAAATTTTTTATGCTCGTTGCGATATTATGTCTGAGTTATGTCTTATGCCTAAGGATATTTATGAGTCTTTAAATATTTGGGAACTTTCTGTGGGAGGAGAAGAAATATCTCTTATCACCCATTGAAGTAGCTGAAGGAGTGTATAAAAGAATCCTAGGAAGGATGGTATCTACTGATTGTCTCGTTATTGAATGTGCAGGAAAGGGACAAATCACACTTGGACGATCTCTGCTAAAACTCCTGGGAGCAAAAATAGATGTGGGGAAGGGCATCATGACTTTCACCTCCCCACCAGGTACTTCTCATTCTTTTCCTAAGAAAAAGCGTAAAGCTAAGAGGGGTAGGCGTAAGGCTCCCACCATTTATGATACTGATGGTTCTTCACTTAAATACTTGTTTCTAGCTCTTTTTCCGCGCCTAGCTGAAAGGCGTTAAAGAAAATCATTCTTGGGAGATAACCCATGTTTATTTCTGTAATTTTTCTTTTGTTGAGTCTTAGAATTTATTACCTCTGTAATAATCTCTCCTTATCATTTTTATTTCATTTTTTTTGCCAATAATAGCCTCTAATAGGAAGAAAGTAAAATTTGGGGAAGTTGCTGTCCTGAAACTGATTCTATGATGTCACTATAAAAATTCGTACTCCCAGCCAGAATATAATTATGATCTGCCAAGTTTTGTGCATACGCCCCAGGTTATTATATAACTTTCGTTAGTTGAACACTTTTCGATCTGAGCAAAATAAGATTTTTGAAAAAATCGATGTTTACCTGCTGTTTTGTTTTGACAGATTTCTATCACTATTTGCATTTGCCTCTTAATCTTCTTCTTTTTAAGTTCTTTTGAGGAAAGAGCTTTCTCAACAAGTAGCTACACTAATGTTTTAATTTATGTTTTATATATGTTAGAACTGAACCCAAGCGGATTTGTTATTTTAATTGCACTAATGCTGCTAATAAGAATTGTGTGAAGTTTTGTATGAATGGAGTTTTCAAGTGTAGAAAGAGAAGAATGATGTAATGAGATGAAGACTGGACGAAAACTAAATCTTGGGGATTCCCATGTCACCCCAATAAATATCCAAGAGGTAAAAGCGTCAAAACTTGGGGATGCCCAAGGCATCCCCTCTTCATCAACAAAGTATCAGGTCATCTTTCTGTGCGCTATATTTTATTGCTTCATATACTATGTGTTGTTATTGAAGCGTGTTTATTTTTGTCTTTAGTTTTGTTTGCTGTAGCATATGGTTGGATCCCAGCATATTTGTTTTGGAGAATGATACGCTCTGTTTTAATTGCATAGTTACGCTCTAGTTTTCGCTCTTATTATTCTGCGAGTGTTCTATTTTGCTAGTACCGCATTTAGCTCTTGGTTTTGTATTGTTATTTTGTTCAGAGCTTATTAGTTTTCTTTATTTATGTATGATTAGACCTCTGGTCTTTATTGATTATTATCTATGATAGTTGTTTCAAATAAGTTGATTGGTGTTGGAGACGAGTAAAATGTTTAATGCTTATAGTGATGCAAAAAGAAGCTTGTTTAGACTGTGGCATAGACTTTGGCATGTTATGTTGGATGTTATTCTTATCATATGCTTAGTAGTTATTGTTGTAGCATGACTTGTCTCAAATAGGTGAGAGTGCATAATGTGCTATTGAAAGAATCATGTGTTGTTTCCATCATACAAAGCATAATATTGTGGTATTCTCCTTTGATGCTTTATTGGGTTGACTTGACACATGCTTACATCATGTTATGAATACAAGCAGTCAACTAAAGCCTCTATGATCATTTAGTTTTTGACTTGTAATATCAATTTATTCTTTGATTAATAATGTTTTGTCGCTATGCATGATTATGGACATTATTGCTCTCTTAGTTGGTCGCTTCTAGTCTTTTGCTAGCATTCGGCTGCACCGAGTATGAGTTCTACTCGTGCATCCAACCACCAAAATTCAAAGTTTGCCAAAAGTGTTCGCAATATCTACCTACTAGCATTGTTGCTATTCCAAGTATATTCATCATGTTTTATCTATATTCCAAATTAAATCTTGTCAGGAGAAAATTAGTTAGTAAAGATCTCACGAACTTGATGGCACATGTACTTTCTTGCACTTAATAAACTTGAACCATTGTGACTATCTTATGAAGATTATATGCTTGCAAATTATAAGTTGGGAGTTAGCACAACCATGCTTTCATGGGGCACGCTTTCAACATTGCACTTATTCCTATTTAGTTGATATCATGTTCTTTTGTTTATGGATGCTTAGCGGTGTAAAATAAAATGGGACTTGTAAGTCCATGGAGTTTGTATATGTGTTAGAGAAAAACGCCTGAGCGGCCAACTTAAGCCATGCATCATTAATGGTGAAAATTTACAGCTAACCATGTTGAGCATTCTATGAAGCATCTTCAATAAAAAGCTATACCCATAGTAAATAAAAAGATTGCTGAGGAGCTCATCGTCTGTTTGTCTTGTAATTTTGGTATGGGAATGCTCCTATATCATGGGGCAAGAGGTACCCCGTTGGTGTTTTCAATGATACATGTATACTTACAATGACAAGAACTTAGTTGGGACCTAAAGTGAGTAGAATGACGTTTAGGTACTCGTATTCAAGGGGCATGAGATTTTCAACTTGTGATTTGTCAAGCATATAACTCATATTTGCCCTCACATTAACTTTAACCATTCAAGATGCTTATGATAGGGGTAATGAGATCTCAAAGCTAATGAGTACCATACTTTTTGGAAGGTTTATAAAACTTGTTAATCTTGCTTCCTTCTACGAAGGACCTTTCTTTTACTTTTATGTTGAGTCTTCATCTTCTTGCTTTATGCACCAATTAAGAGAGCATAGTTGTCATTCTGAGTATAATGTGCATAATCCCAAAATTTATTATTGATTGATTTATTCTTATGCTATTGCTTGTTCTTAAGTAACTTGTATCTAGTCAACCTTTGAACTTTAAAGGTGTCCTGGTATTTATGCTTTGCTATTTCATAAAGGATAAGTTGAGTACCACGTTGCTATGTTTT
Source organism: Lolium perenne (assembly GCF_019359855.2). Classification (NCBI taxonomy): domain Eukaryota; kingdom Viridiplantae; phylum Streptophyta; class Magnoliopsida; order Poales; family Poaceae; genus Lolium; species Lolium perenne. The sequence goes on from NC_067245.2 coordinate 73,758,878, forward strand.
CTCTATGCTCATAAACAAACAACTGCTTTCACTGTACAATTATTCATGATCCTTTGTTTGAGTTATTTTTCATGTTGTACCATAGTTTATAAGTTCTATTGTTAGAATTATATCTAAAATGCCTATGTTTAGAGTACTTTGATCCCACCTTACAATGTTTTTATAATAACTTGATCAAGATTGTGTTGACTTCGTGTCACCTCAGAAATTATTTTGTTATCACTTACCTACTCGAGGACGAGCAGGAGTTAAGCATGGGGATGCTGATATGTTGCAAACGTATCTATAATTTTTGATGCTCCATGCTTGTTTTACACCAATTTATATATGATTTGTTTACACTTCTTGCACTTTTATACATTTTTCGGCACTAACCTATTGACAAGATGCCACAGTGTCAGTTCCCTGTTTTCTACTGTTTTGTATTTCAGAAAGTTGTACAGGAAGTATTCTCGGAATTGAACGAAACAAAAGCCAAAATTATTATTTTACCGTAACGAAGACGGAGTCCAGAGGAGAGACGAAGGTGCGCCACAGGGCGGCCACAGCAGGCCATGGCGCGGCCTAGGCCCTGGCCGCGCCATGGGTGGTGTGGGACCCCTGGCCTCCACCGACCTCGCCCTTCCGCCCATTTATTCACGACCTCGGGAAAAATCTAAAGACCCGAGCCTCCATGCACGAAAAGTTCCATCGCGGCCGCCTTCGCAGACCCTAGCTTAATTGGGAGGGTTCTGAAGCTCTTCCCGGCACCCTGCCGAAGGGGGAGATCATCACCGAAGGCTTCTACATCGCCATGCCCGCCTCTGAAGTGACGCGTGAGTAGTTCATCCCTGAACTACGGGTCCATAGAAGTAGCTAGATGGTTGTCTTCTTCAATTTGTGCCTCATGTTTAGATCTTGTGGGCTGCATATACTGATTAAGATCATCTTTATGTAATGCTACATGTTGTGTTTGCTGGGATCCGATGAATATTGAATACTATGTTGAGATCGATTATATACTTATCATATGTTATTTGTGATCTTCCATGCTCTCCGTTGCTAGTAGATACTCTGGTCAAATAAATGTTTGTGACTCCAAGAGGGAGTATTTATGCTCGATAGTGGGTTCATGCCTCTAGTTTTATGGAAGAGTGACAGTAAGTTCTAAGATTATAGATGTGTTGTTTCTACTAGTGAGAAAATAACAATGTTTTGTCTAAGGATAATTCTATTGTTTACTTTACATACATTGCTTAATGTGATAATTTGTTGCTTGCAACTTAATATTGGAAGGGGTTCAAACGATAACATGAAGGTGAATTAATAGTCATAGACGCAGTTGGATTACGGTCTATGTATTATGTTGTAATGCCCAAACGAATCTCATAGTAATCATCTTGTCAGGTATGGTCTTTATTCTGTCAATTGCCCAGCTGGAATTTGTTCACCTAGCATTTTATTTATCTTTATGCAGAGACACCTCTAGTGAATTGTGGACCCCATTCCTTTCTTTTACACTGATACAATCATCATGTTTTGTTTAATTACTGTAAGCACTGCTCTCTTTAATTCCACTGCAAACAAATATCTCTTTCCATATTATACATTTAATTATTTGTGTTCAGCAAAACCGGTGCATATCCGATTTGCCCTATGGACGAATATGCAAGCATACGTTTCATGCTTGTTTGAGTAATAGCATGACCTCACTGTAAGTTGGGGCAAAGTATTTTGGTTGTGTTGTGTGCAGGTTCCACGTTGTTGCTGACGCCGGTAGTGCACCCTGCCACAAGTCAGCTAGCAACACCTTCAGAAGTCACGTCTTTATCCTACTGGTCGATTAAATATTGGTTTCTTACTGAGGGAAAACTTGCTACTGTGCTCATCATACCTTCCTCTTGGGGTTTCCCAACGGTGTGCAATCTGCGCTCATCAGATATTTGTAGGTATCCCCAATTTGTAGTTGCGCAAGACCGGATATTCCGGTCCAAGTAGGGCCAGATAATCTCCCCGACCCCCAAATAATCTTGGGGCTACTTGGTCGGATATTCCAGTCTGCATCGGATAATCTGGTGCTACCAAATATGTGGCCCAGATAATCCGGTTGGTACTAGAGTGCCGCACAAATGGGTCATCTCAAGGTCCTTAACCGGCTTTCGAGGGTAGAATTATTTGCAAATATTGGAGGGCAGAATTTTTTCCTTGGGTTGATAATCCAACCTCTAGGGGTCGGATAATCCGGTCTCATCACTTCTCAACCCACCTCTAAGCATGGGAAATCCAACAACCAGAAAGTGGGTTTCTCTCACACCAGTGTAGGAAAGGGTAGTGAGACTGTACATAGGGTTTCACCAATGTGTTTGAATTTCCCATACCTTTCCACAGTTGAACCCCTCCACATAGTACGTGTTCCTACTACAAAGTACACAAACACATCTACAGAACGCCATCTTTAAGTAAATCTTATTTTCTTCTTTTTGGGGACCGACCATCGTCTTGTGCTATTATTTTAATAATCCCTATATATCTTAGCATATGGTAAAAACTCGCTAGTGTTGTTATAAAACACACAAAATCAACTTAGAGGTAGGGGAATGCACGTTCACCATCATCCCACTATGCCTCCTCCTACGTTATAGCACTTGATTACAACAAATTAATATCAGCAGAGATCGTTTGACGATAGAAAAGAGTAGACATAAGAGTTATGCAGGCTAAAAGGGGAGGAATGGGAACCCCAAATAGGAGACATGTCATACCTAAAAGTAAGTCCGATGTAAGGATTGAAGATATCTGGATTTAAGGGGAAGATATATCCCAAATACATAGAACCTTTCAAGATTCTGAGTTAGAATCGAGGAGTAGCTTTTGAGTTAGAGTTACAGGAGAGGTTCAAATTAGCATATAATGTTTATCTTTGTGTCACTGTTAGAGATATATTTGGTATAGGTATATTAGGTAGTCTAGAATTTGTAATCTCTACCTACCATATCTCTAGGAGAGCTATCTTAGCCTCCAAGTTTGTACCACTATATATACTCGCCCATGAGGCGCAATACAACATCCAACATATTCCGCATATTCTCTCCCTCTCTATCCTTCAACATGGTATCAGAGCGGCACGCTCCTTGACCTAGCCGCCGCAAAGTTTCCGCGCCGCGCCGCCCCCGGGGAGGTCGATCTCCATGATCTACTCCGGGGGCCGCGCAACCCGTATGAGGGTTCGTTCGCCGATCGGTTGATCGGCTGCCCTCGTGTCTTTTTTTTCCAATCTGTAGACTGGTTTTCTTTTTGCTCCGCCGGTCGCTCGACCGGCGTTTTCTTTTTGGTTTACCGATCATAGATCGGATTGAGTCGCCCATCACCGTCGTCCTCTTGCGCCTCTACTCCGACAACGGCATCGACCTGCACCGGCCATCAACCGCACGGCACAGCCGCACGCGCCGCACACGGGGCGCCCCTACGTGCATCGCAGCAGGCTGTTCTTGCTCGCGCGGTCTCCATCGCCTGTCCGTCTTCGTCGCCATCGACCGGGACTACATCGACAACGCCGCCATCGACTCCGATCTGCGCGTCGTCCACGCCATGGCGCGTATCGTGCCGCCGTCGGTCTGATCAACCGACCCCGCGCACGTCAACTCCAAGCACGTCCCCGAGCACGCGCCTACCACCGATCGAGCATCGGGTTGCCGTTGCGTCGCCCCTTCGGGCCGCAGTGCCGCCGCCTTTGGTCCACGCTACCGGCTTCCGACGCGCCTTCCGAGGCGTGTACGTAGCTGGTGGTCTCCCGCCGCTGCACCGACTCGCGCCCTGCAGCTACGTCGGCCGCTCGGGCCGTGCCGTTGCTGCACGCGGTCACCTTCGCCGTCCCCGCGCATCGATGTCTGAGGCCACCACAGCGCCGCCCCTTCGGTGCGGGTCGCCTCCGTCCGCGCATGGTCTTCGTCACGCCGCTGGGTCTTCCTCGCCTACTTCGTGTACCGCCGCCGCGCCCCCACCCCAGGTCACCGCTGGGCTCGCCAACCACTTCAGGTCGCGCTGGGCTCGTCGACCACCGCAACGCCCGTCTAGGCGTCCAGCATGACCACCCCTGGTCACCGCTGGGTTAGCCGCCTTCTACGTCTCCAACTGTCTCGACTTCGTCGCCCGTGCCATCGCCTCGTCCCCGTCTACACCACCTGCTACTCCACTCTGAGAACCGCGGGCAGCGTCGGCATCTCTCCGTCGATCTGCGACCGCGACGCTTCCGGAGGCCTCCTCCGCTAGTCCCTCTGACACGGCGACGAGTTCATGATGGTCCCTGCCCCTCGCATGCCCGGTACTGGCAACACCGGAAGGGCCTTCGTCCCCGACACGTTCCCGAGTCTGGCAAACTCGCGCCGGACGTCTCGTCTTCATCGGCTTCGACAACGTCTTCTTCGGCATCGCCTCTACGACTGCCTCGACCGCGTCACCGACTTCTTCTATGCGTACTCGTTTCTGGCAAAACCGAAGTATGCCTTCGTCCCCGATGTGCTCCTGGTTCTGGCAAAACTAGGGCCGCACCTCATCCTCGACGGCTTGGACTTCATCGACTTCGGCATCGACAAGCTCCACGACTGCCTCGACGCGTCTCCGTCACTCTCCTCGCGCACTACGCGCTTGCGGCTACATCGACACCGGCACCCGCCCACGATATCGACCACGGCAATCCCTCGCGCGGCTCCCTCGACCAAGGTTGCAGCACCCACGCTCTCGGCTACCTCGACATCGGCATAAAGGGCTACCACCTCGCCTGCGCCTCACCAGCTTCCTCTACAGTCCAAGCATCTGCGACGCCACGTCGTCCACGACGCTCACGCTACGACTGCGGGGGAGTCTTAGTCCGTTGGTTCCTACCTTCGGCTTCTCTCCAGTCTGACCGTCCGCGACGCTACTGTTGTTCACGTCACTACCGCTACGACTGCGGGGGAGTGTTAGAGATATATTTGGTATAGGTATATTAGGTAGCCTAGAATTTGTAATCTATACCTACCATATCTCTAGGAGAGCTATCTTAGCCTCCAAGTCTGTACCACTATATATACTCGCCCATGAGGCGCAATACAACATCCAACATATTCCGCATATTCTCTCCCTCTCTATCCTTCAACAGTCACAACTCCGAAAATGTTTGAAGAGACCGGATGAACCAGTTTCACATGAAGAGATCGAGTTACAATCTGACTTAACTAGAAGATATTAAGAAAGCGAGCAATCAAGTAATGTATAGTACAATGGAAACATCACCCCGAATGGGAAGCTACTTGGGAGAAACTAATAATATAGTGATAATTAACAACATATGAAGCCTAGAACAAGAATATAGTGCAATAGATAGAGAACCAAAACCCCAACCCTAAGAATCGACGAACAAAGCTTTAATAGAGGAAGATATAGAGAAACAGAAGAGATATGATCTTACGTGCACCTGGAAGCAACCAACACTTCATGGTGAAGCTAGGCTCACACGGTCGTGATGGTTGCGAGTCCACGGAAGGCACCGACGTTTAGTTGGCGGCGCCAGGAAGAAGAACATGCACCAACGCATGAGCAACATGAGACCACCAGGACGTCAAGGAACCATGGCGAGGTCCAATAGAGCACGAGGGATACATCCCTCTAAAACCCTAGGTTTGAAAGAGTGGTGTGCATGGCTGCATGAGAGAGAGGAGTAAACGGATCGAAGCAGACAATAAGAGAGAGAGGATGATGGCTCGTTGATTGCGATCAACGGTGACGATGGAGGGGGATGGAGCTAGTGGTAATCAAGGGGCGATGATGACGAAATCAATATGGACATCACGGGAGAGGAGAGAGACAAGAGAGTGGGGGGGCTGGCGCAGAACAAGCCCGTCGGTTAGACCTAACCCAATAGGTTAGACTGTTGGAGCTAGGGGTATTTTTGTGCTTCGAAAAATACCTTTTAATTTAAAAGTTAACCAAAACCCCCACAAATAAATGTGAGAAAACTATAGAAAATTCACAAAAAAAAATTGTAAAAGAAAATTTAAAACTAGAGAAGATTTTGGTTTTTGATACAAACTCATTATCATTCAAAATAATGATGGAATATTGATTCCAAAAAAGAACTTTCTTATTTATTTAAAATTCAAGAAAAATCTCAATAAAATCCAAATAATATATTTGTATTTATAATGTAAAAAATAAAGTCAAATCAAATAGTTTTAAAATAAATTATACTATTTTAGATGGATTAAGTATTCAAAATCCATTATTAATTACAAAAGAATGATTCAAAATCATTTGAACATTAGAAGAATTCCATCAAATGGGGGTAAACACACAAATAAGTAAAATGCATGGCATTATTATGCAGAATAGCATCACTTGGATCTTTCAATATTGTCTTACTAGACAATAATGCTATCTTTTCAGAATCCTACATCCAGGGTCAAACCGAAGGATTGAACTGCGCTACCTCGCAGTTTCCAAGCAAGTTCAATGCTTTCTCATGTCATTGATTATTATAAAATACTTGAAAATTACTATTCGTATCATTCCTGCATACAAAAGAAAATTATTACTTATTATGAATATGACTATATGGTGGCAGATGGAACCACGGTTTTCGTTGATGTTGGAAGTTCCATTGCAACTGGTTATGTATCTAGAGAGGACTAACAACAAATATCGTCTAGTGATTCTTTTGCCCTTTATTACGCGTTAACCATGAGATCTTAAATAGCTCTATGGAAGCCACGTTGAGTTTCGTCCTTTCACATTCGCATGCTGATGGATTGAATAAATCCTACTTGTGAGTACAAAATGCGCCATAATGGTTGGGAGGGCCTTAACGTCCCTGACTAGGAGTAAAGAATGGAGCTCTATTGTCTATGAGTGCTGCTATACACACGACAAATTTCGTCCGATGTCTGTACGATCCAACTTACCACACGCACGATCGGTTTGGCTTTGGGCTGGAAGTGTGACTTGGGATTGGGAAGAAAAGACCTGGTCTATGCTCCCATCAAGATAGACCCTCTCCACTGATTGACACGCGTGTAAACATATACTCCCTCCGTTCACAAATATAAGATGTTTTGAACATTTCAAAAGTGAACTAGATACACCTCATAATGAGTGAATCTACACACTAAAAGTAGACTATATACATAACAAACTAGATGAATCTTGCAAAAAGCTAAAACATCTTATATTAGTGAACGGAGGGAGTATCTCAAATAGTTGTAGGCTTTCCGGAGTAGTAAAAAATAGGTGTAGACGTACCCATTTATTTAAATTTTAAAATATGTTATTTAAAGTTTTTTAAAATGTAAAATAAATATTTGCATGTACTTGTTATCTTGATACTGTTTAAAGAAATACAAATTTTATTTTTTTCCTTTTTTTTGTGTAGGCCACATATGGTCATATTTTCACTTGAGATTTGGCATGAGTAAGTATTAATATAATATGTACCTGCAAAATTTTAATTCAATTTTTTCTGAAACTTATAATATGTAAACGAACCGTCATTGATTGGGGTTAGGGTGGCCGTCTGAGTCGCATCGAGCGGCCTCCTGTCCGTCGTCGTGGCTAGAGGGCATCGTGTCGTCGGGTTTCCGACGCGAGTCCCAAACCTCGAGCTCCTAATGGGACACTGGCCATGGAGACGATCTTACGCCCTGTGGCGTTCCATCTCGGCGTCGAACACCGCGTGGGCCGCCCACTCATCCTCTGCTTCCTGTTCTGCATCAGCCATCACTTCGTTCGCAGAGGTGGGCGGCGGCCGCTCGGCACGCGAGGCATCGCCACTAACGTGTCGCAGACTGTCGAAGCGACGCCTCGGCTCCAGTACTGGTGCGCCTGAAAAGACGCATCGAGCCTAGGTCGCTGCCAGCGGCCCGACGAAACGTCCGCCAGACGCGAGCGGACACTCGGCGCGTTCGTAGAGACACATCTGAGGCGCATACTTGTGCGAGGTTTGCATCTCCGCGCCGCTGAGCCTAGTCTTAGACCCATTTTTCGATCGCGCAAACATCCGTCGCTTGTTAGAGATGTTCTTAGTACATGTTTAGGAGCCAAGGGTATTTTTACTAGGCTCGGCAGTGGTGCGGTTTGGATCTGAACTGGACTTGTGCACTGTATGAGGTTTAGCACCATGAGAACGGAGCGTCGTACACTCATCGGACAAGAATTGTCGTGTGTGAAGCATTTTCGATTGTCTATAATGGATTGTTGCATCGGACTAGAGGTTACACGCCCAAGGGATAAGGGTAAGCAAACAAGGAAATCATCGTCCTAAACTCAGTCTGGGTTGCAAAAGGGTGGGTATGTGGGGTTATGGAGAAGGGAAATGATTGTCTTGGTTCTTATACTCGGCCTCACACCAAGAAAGTGTGAATGAGAAAGTATGCCCAGCTTAACAAAGATAATAATCTCTTCTGGGAAAAGTAACCACCTCTGCAGAGTGTATGAATTATGCATTGTCACTACCTGTTCTAGAAGAACGGTGAACACGGGAGGAAAAGAACTCCATGAAGTTTTGTTCAACCTATGAAGACGCATGAACATAGCTTTTCTCAATAAAATCATTTTTTAAAGAAATATTTACAAAAACATGCATTGGTACGAATTCCTAGTCAAAGACCGTAGTTAGTGTCTCATTTACCTTTTTTTCTTTAATTAAACTTATCGAGTATGCTTGTACTCATTCTTTTATTCTAAACCCCTTGCTAGACTGTGAGAACGATGGAGAAGACTACACCGAGAAACCCAAAGGCAGCTACGAAGTCTACTAAGAGGAATCTAATCTTTCAGGAGGAGTTGAAGACGTGGAGTACGCCATAGTCTACGGTGTTGACGAGGGTCAGACTGAGCAGTAGAGAGAGTCTCGAGTAGTCGTAGATGAGCCAAGCATTTGTTGAGCTCTAATGTTAACTAGCAATGACCGGCGCGGCGGCACGCCGCGCTATATGATGGCAAATGTTTATGGGTTGTAGTTGATTTTTTATGTTTATTTATAATTACGTGAGTTTAGCTAATGTGTCTTTTTTTGTATGGTAGCTCTATAATCGGCTAGTAGTTTTATGTGCCTAGTTGTTGGCTAATCTCTCTGCATGTTATAGAGGCAAAGGTGAGACCCGGTCTTGATTGTGTTTAATGGCGATGTTTTATTTGTTTGCATTGAGCTGTGGGCGCTGCGCCGTTGGTCTATCTTAACTTTGTAATGAATTGTTAAGCTAGAGTGTTAAACCTTTTTAGCTATAGCGGCTTACATTTCCATTCAAACAGTGACTGTTATCTCTTTTCCAAATGAAAGTATCAGAATTTCATGTGTATCTAACCAAAGAGAACAGGAGTAAGAGAAAGAAAAGAGGCTTGCTCTGCTGGGACATTAGGAGATGGATTATTGCTACCACTGAGACTCTGATATTTTGGGACAGGAGCCAAACCATAGAAGAGGAAAAAGTAAGGTTCGATTTGGCCATCTAGCATTTGACGCATGAGTTCAGGAATCATATTCAGAAAAATAATACAAATACTCATCTTACTAAAGAAATCAAGGCAAAGAGAAGTCAAACTGTACGCCTGTCTTGACCCTGCCATGATCAAACTGTTTTAGGACGTGACCATAATTTACCACGAAGGGGGGGGGGACCATATTCAATAAAACAAGTAAAATTAATTGTATTTGACGTAATAGTGTAATTTCACCAATCATTTCAGTGATGCATGTGGGAGATGCCAAGGTCAAACCTCTACGTGAAACAGTATACTTGGAACAACTACACTAAATCATAGACATCCTGAACATTTTTAGGTACACGTCAAGGGAAAATCTAATTAGCATGATGCTAATTTGCGCAGGAGTTACTCCACAAAAGCATTGAAAATCAAAGTATGCATTATATCCTCTGCCTAATATTTGACTGCCACCAAAATAATTTAACCAAAGAAGAAATACCACTGCATAAACTAATAAATAGTATCATCTCGTTCAGTATCATAATCTCTATGAACATTGTTAAATAAACCAACATGGCTACCATCTTCAGATTATAACATAATGAAACTAAATGTGTCTAAATGTGTCCAAGATCGGAAATTATGAAAAACAACTCTTCAATAAGTAATACACAAGAACAAAAAGGCATCAACGGCATTATTAGTTTAGTGTAAATAGGAGGAGCAGCAGTATATCGGAGATTGTTATCTATGATATATTTACAGGAAGTGTCTAGGAGATGATGAGCAGCACTTGTTCAACTCCAAAAATCATGGACAATAGTTTGAACCTAGCAACATCCAAGGAAGCTCAGCTGATGATGAACTCGACATGTAGGTGTCATCTCGATATTGAAGGAAAATATCTGCTTGAGGTTCCGCTGCACGTAGCTTTCATCCTCCGGTATCACGAATAGGGCCAGATTGTTTTCATCCTCCAGTTTGGGTCAAACGTGTATCATCCTAAAATAGAATAAACTCCATAAATCAAATCGGTTAGCATTTTCATGTCAAGATCACCGTAGAATATCTAAGATTAATTATTGTAGAAAATGACACAACTTGGAGAAAAACAAATCAGGATTGCCTAGGAGACAAATGGAACAATCTGCAACAAAAAAAATTGGGGAAAATGATCTACAACAATCAGGAAGAAATTTGAGGCCTTAAGAAATGGAGAATGGAAAGGGCAAGTTATATTTTTAGATAGTCTAGAAATAATCTACCTATCCTTCACAGTGATATAAATTAAACTATGGTTGGGAGATGTATATCTTGTCTTGCCAATAAAGTTAATGTATAGCAGAAATGGTTGGTTGCAAAGAAAGCAAGAAACTGGACTTGCCTATGATACGACCACGTCATGATGTGAATATTCTTCAGACACGTGCTTGCTGACAGAGCCTCCATGACCAAGCCATGAAAATGTCACAACACATCATGTTGAACCTCAGAAGCGTCGTCCTTGGACGACACCATCATTCCATGCCTCAACAACCTTTTTATTCCCTTCGCAACATTCCTTGGAGTCATTCATTGAACTCGACATTCATTGGAGTCACTCAGTTCAGTGGATAAGGATGGCGAGAGAGATTACAACAGAACAGAAAAATGCATTTTATTCTCTTCACAAGTGTACATGTATGCTGAAAAGAAAAGAGCACTCGCACTTTGTTGTCAGCTACTCACAAATGCGAATGGTAGTAATTGCACTACGATGGGCTCAACAATCACAGTTAACTTACAGATCCCAGTGAATAATACTCCTATTCAAGATTCAACTTAAACACCAAAAACAATAATTAAACTAACAGTGATGGATATTTCGGTAAGCAATAGTAAGAGTATAGTACTCCCTCCGGTTCATATTAATTGACTCTAATATGGATGTATCTAGAACTAAAATGTGTCTAGATACATCCATATTGAAGTCAATTAATATGAATCGGAGGGAGTAATTAAATTAAGTTACCAGGATGAAGTTTTAGCAACAATAGTTGCACTACTGAATTCATTTATTAGTGCATGAAAATGGGGAGAAACTAACACATGAGTGTGTGTTGGCTTCACACCACTCCTACAGCAACCAAGCGTACGGAAATGCAATAAACATGGCATGTTGCAGAGGCTGTGGCTCCGTACCCCTTTCAAAAATAAATAAATAAACATGGCCTGCTTGCTTTATTTATTTAAAATCCAGAGGAGAAACCCTGTTGCAAAAAATGAAGATTGTATTTATATTATATAATCAACATGAAACAATTTGAAGATAGAATAGGGTATTAAAGTTTTATTGCTCCAGCCTTGTTTCATTTTCACTACTATATTTAAGGCAGAATTTGATGTAACATTGCGACAGACTCTTTTTTTTTCGAATTTACCAAACAGGTGAATATTTAGTACTCAAAATACAAAAATATTTTAAGGTTTAATTACCTTCAGACTTTTTCAAATTTTTAACTTTCTGATTTCACCGACACATGAAACATAGTGAATTTCATTTACTTACGGGGAAGAATCTCTATTATCATGGTTGATGCTAATTTGCGCAGGAGTTACTCCATGGGTACCAAGGATCTTCAAAATTTGACAAATCATTTCTTCTTCCTGGCGACAATAGATTTCAACAACTTTGAGATGCTTCGACGCCAGGAAATGCTCCTTCAGGTTGTAACTTTCACCCATTTCAATGTCAGAGGCCTGTGACAAACATAAGAGTTACTCAAATGAATCAGATGTGCATGGCACTTATATGATAATGAAAATTAGCAAATAATTTGGTAAATCTTATGCAGGCATAGTAAGATGATTGACACTAACACATTGTCTGAGCATCTGAAGCATGTTTGAAAATGAAAATGTTAACAGCAGACTTTTAATCTTCAATTTTGAACTAATTATGTATTTCAGGAGAACTGTCTATTGAGAATTTAGCAAGCTCATGTGGTAGGAATAATCCAACATAAAGCGGGAACAAAGCAAAAAAGACATGTTGGTTAGATGAATTCCACAACATTGGTAGTTATCGAAGGACAACCACTCTGATCTCAACTTTTCCCAGTGAATTATCAAATTGTTCTTACCTAAAATCGCCTATTCTTAACGCACAGAAAATCAGAATAAGAAGTTGAGTGTATTATCTATATTGTAGTTAAGAATCGAATAGCAGCATAATCCAGAAACAAAGGAACTATCTACCTTCAGTTAGTAACCAAGTAGAAGTATAATTGAAAAAAAATAGGCATGGTATAGGGTATATATACCTGACTGTACTTACAATCACCGACTCAATGGTATTCATGGAGGTAAGCGAAACTTAGACCTTGACTCACATTTCCTAGCTTCAACAATGAAAAAACAGAAATATTAGAGAATGCTGCAGCCTGTTACCTAAAATAACACCCACGATTCCAACTCAAGTCCTATCAGGACATGGAAATAAAGAGGTAACCTGCATCTATATTTACACCATTAAATAAATTGTGGCCCTTATTAACATTAAGCTAGCTCCGTGTATCCTCGGTTATGCAGGAAAAAATATATCAAGAAAGAATCCTACTTAAATAGCATAATAATAAATCAATCTCCACAACTTCATCCTAATACATACTAAGAAGCGTTTCAAATCAAGAAAGCAGTTCCAAAATAACATGGCAGAAAAATTCTAGGGAAAAAAGGGAAACTTAAAATATTTAATGATTGGTTGCCCTTCTCTGGTTCTTAACTGTGGACCATCAGCTTGTGCCCAAAATTAAAAATATAAGAAAGGTACTTACTCTATATATAATACACACAGATGCCAACCATTTCCAAAGTGCATCTGTTGTTCAGATCAAAGTAAGCCATGTCCTGCAAACAACAACATACCAGCACTTAATGTGACATCCTCTTGATCATAAAAAACACTGAAGATCAATATATGCATCACATTTTCTTATTTTTTCGGAACGGAATGCATCACATCTTTTGCTCAATATTTGATCGGCATCAAGATCAATTAATCAAAGGAAGCATGTCATGGCGTAAACTAATACACAAAAAGAAAACTTTCATTACCATAATTCTGAGAGTATTGTTAATGGGAATGTGCATAAATAGCCGCACTTCTCAGATCCAGGAAACTGGAAATTACACAAATGTTGTCTAGTCTAGAACCTGAATAGAGTATGTATATCTCGTGCACATCAATCAGCTCTTACGACCATTGTATGTAATTAACTAAGTCAGGTTAATTGTTAATCTCTCCCAGTATCGAATTGAAAACCAAAAACTGCAATGCTCAAATAAGTAGTAGTGGTAGCAGCAGCACAACACATATATGTGCATTCGATATCAGTTCAAATAATTAATGTAAACTATGGGAAAATTGAGTAACATTGCCTGTAGTACGAAATGAAGAACACATCATTGCTGGGAGGGGACATGGTAGGGAACCTTGCTCGTTCCAATCCATGTTGTCGCCATCGAGCATCGGCAAGATGGCAAGCAGGTAGAGCACTGCCGCATTACTCTTTTCCACCAACGGCCATTGCTCCACCTGCAGCCTTGTCGCTGCTACTGCTGCAGGCTTCCTCTGATGCCATGGCCCTTCACTACACTACAGACCAACCAGCCTGGTCGGGGTCCGCCGTCGTCCAGAGTCCACACTACAAACCAACCAGCCAGGTCGGGGTTCCGCCGTCGTCGGGAACGGCCTGGCCGGCGGTGGGAAGAAGGCTGGCGCGGAGCACGGAGAGTTGCGGTCGTGGGGAACGGGATGAGGTTCGTAGCTGCGTTAGGATAAGGCGTGGTGAGCTCCCCTGGGGCTTCTCCCTGTCTCATACCACAGCGTGAACCTGCAGGGGAGGACGGACCATGTCCAAAAACCAGATCGCGGACTGCCCTCTCAGTTCATCGCCCATATGCCCCGCTGCTCTAGCTAGCTGCTCCCTGATGTCCCGCGCGGCCCCGGATCCTGCTACCATCCTCGCGTCGCTCAATCCCATCCAGGAGCAAGCTCCGTGGTCGGGGTCCTCCGTCCAAGTGAGGGGCTGCGGCGACCCAGGCCACGGCCGGCGGCCACAGGTAGTCGGATAGGGAGAGCTAGCAGGAAGAAGACCAGGCCAGGGGATACCTGGGGTAGGTTTCGCGGAGGTACCCGTCGGCAGCCTCGCTTCGTGGAGGCACGGAGCGAACAGCGAGCAGGAGAGGCGTGCTTGTGAGGTTAGTGGCGGCGCATTGGAGAAGCTCCCTGCTGTTACGGCGCTCGGGGAGATCCACACCGGCAAGTGGGAGAACAGGGGGAGGCGAGGCCGTTCTCGGGAAGAAGCATAGGGCGGCAGCCGGTTCCGGTGAGGAGATGGGGGCGCGGGTCGGTGGTGGTGGGGGGAGAGAGAGGAGGCAGCGAGAAAGAAGAGAAGACCGTGGCGGAGAAATCCAGACAAAAACACATGTGACCTGACAACCTATCAGTGGGGCCACTGACGTTCAGCGCCGCTTTGATTGACCGCTTGGCTTCTCATTATTATAGTCACACAATCGCTAGCTACGGCCACCCCAGAGAAACACTCACCACTCAGTATCGCTTTAATTCTGAAGAAGCCCCAAAATTATGAGAAAAATCAAACTTGTTAAGCTTTAATATAGTAGTTATTAGTTTGGTATTTGCGCTTGGTTTGTAAGTTGTTTAGAGTCTAAGTTGAGTCTGAGAGGTATCCTCACTAGCTCGACGAGGATATCAAAGTCTTTGTGCGCTTTTGATTTGTAATAATAAGTGTTTGATATTTGGACCCACAATGTTTTTGTTGGATCCAATAGTACTTTCATAAGAGCTATGTCAACGACTTACGTACTATAAATGCGGTGGTATGTTGGGTCACCGCATCCGCCGTATCATACTCCGCCTCCACCATGTCCTTCTCATCGAACTCACCGTACTCCTCGGAGTCATAGTTCGAAGGAGGGAAGGGGGTCGGGCTACGTCACATATTTGACCGACAGTGTGCGCTCGGCTGATGGCATGCGGCCTCCGTGTCAGAAACCGTGGCCACCATTAGAGCATCTCCACTGGTAGCCCCCAAATAGGCACCGGCAGGGGCACCGACACCTCCGTTTGGGGTACGCCGGCACAACATCCTCCATTTGGGGGAGCTGCTCCCACACCGGCACCCCCAAACAGGCGGCCCCGATAGATAATTTGAATTTGAAATCTCAAACACAACCATAAAAATTCGAATAAGTCTACGGATATGAAGTTTGGGCCAACACACGGCCACCAAATACGAATAGGTTTTGGTATAAGAAGTTTGGGCCAGCACACGACCACCAGATCACCGTTTCCGGCGCAAAAAAGGGCTTTCCAAGCCAGATGATCACATGAAGGAGGTCACGGGCGGCGCAACCTCGACGACTTCCTCATCGGCGGCCGGCGGCAGCTCCGTCGCTGCAATAGGATCCACGGTCGCCGGGGGAGGCATGACCGTCGACGGTGCCGGGGGAGACATGAACGCGGACGGTTCCGGGGTAGACATGAACGCGGACGATGCCGAGGGAGACATGAACGCGGACGGTGCTGGGGGAGACGCCGACGCAGCTCGCGCCGCCATCACCTCTTGGCCGATGCGCTCGCGGTACATCTCGTGCCACGCCCGCGCCAAGGGGTCCATCTTCTCCATGTCGGCCATCAAGATCGTCGATTCTTGAGACATTTTGGCCAACGATAACTGCGTCTCTTCATTGGTGGCCTTCGTGGCAGCGGCGTGAGCTTCCATCTTCGCCGCCTCCACCCTTTCCCTCTCCAACTCGATCTTGGCTTCTTGCTTGTCGAGGATGACCTTCCACACGAAGGCGGCTCTATCGACAGCTTCCTTGCTCTCCACCGAGAATGAGGTGATCATCTTCTCGATGGAGGCGTCCATGGCTGCCAATACCGGCGCCGCATTCCTGTCGGCCTTGGCCTTCTTGTTGTCAATGGGGCGCCCGGTGGAGGCGCCGGCTAGATCGATCGGCCCATCTTCCCTGTCCTTCAAGACAGTGTGGAGGAGGTCGTCCCATTTCTTGCAACCTTGGAACTTGTTGTAGCAATGCATAAACGGGAAGTTTTTGTCCTCGTGTTGGTGCTTGTACATATTGAGGGCTTGGAGCATCTAACAATATATGATGCAAAACAATGAAAAACAAGTTGGATCATCAATTAATATGCAACAACATTGATCATCAATTCATATGCAACAACATTAATCATCAATCCATATGCAACAACACTGATAGGCGTAGATCATACCCAATCCACCATCATCTTGCCGCTCTCCTTCCGTGCCTTGATCTTCTCATAGTAGTCGTGGAACTTGCTACACGCCGCCTTGATCAAGTTCCAACGGTGAGAGAGGGCGCCCTCGTTCCGGTTCATCTCTATGGTGGCGTAATCACCATAGTTCTTCTTCTCGTTGAAACAATCGAGGATGCGCTTGTAATACTTGCCCTCGGTTTGGTTTGCGTCGGTGATAGGGCAAAAGCTCACTTGCTTCCACGCCTCGATGAGGCATTCATCCTCCAAGGACCTCCACGTCAGACCACGAGTGTCGGCGGAACGCCTGCGCGTCCTCCTCACGCTCGCGCCGGTCTCGGCGTCGATCAGCTCCTCCTGGACTTCCTCCTCACCTTCGTCCTCGTCGGTCTCTTCTTCGTAGTCGTCGATCGGGGGTTCGTAGGCATGGCCGCGTATGATGCCGTTCAGGATCTCCTCCTCGCCGGCAAACTACGCATAAAGTTACACACTTTCAGTCGTCACCGGTGTCTACGATGCACACAACACATAGAAAGAAAGGAAACGAACCTCGTCCTGGCCCATGGACACGCCGGACCCGCTGCCGAACACCTGCTGGGTGCGCCTGCCGTCGTCGGGGAAGAGATCGTGGGGAAGGCCGGTGCTATCCGTCACGTGGCCCTGGGTGCGCGCAGGTCAGGCGAATCGTTCAGGTCGGGGAAGCGGAAGGCGCCGCTGCCCCGAGCCGTTGAATCCGGCGAGAACGGGGCGTTGTTGTCGACGGTCATGTCGCTGTCCCCGAACTCAGGGGAGTAGCGGGTGCGGTTGTCCATCTGCGACAGCCGCATCTGCGAGATCGACGGCGCGTCCACGGTGTACCCCGCGTAGTAACCCGGCGACGATGGGGAGCTCGAGATGATGTTCTGGCCGCCGCCCAAGCTCAGGCACGCTTCCGCAGAGGCCGCCGCTTTCGCTGCGTCGAGGGCGGCGATGCGGCGCCTCCTGCGATCGGCCGTGATGAAGGCGCGACGTTCCATCTCCATCTCTCAGGCCTCCTGTGACATGGACGCCGGCTTCTCCTTCGGCACGACGGTGCGCGTCTTCGGCGGCGCCTTCGTCGGCGCCTTCGCTGCCTTCACCGGAGCCTTTTTCTTTGGTGGCATGGCGCGGCGGCGAGGGTTTTTCGGGTTGGAGGCTGGATGGGAGATGGAGCGGCTGGCGGGAAAAATGATCGGCGGAGGGGACGGGGTTTTGGGGGAGAAGATGTATATCTTGTTGTTGTGTGGCTGACATGCGGCTCCCACACCCAAAATTTTCAGCCTCGCGCGGCGCCGGCGCGCCCGATTCGCGTCATTGGCGAAGGGGCTGGCACGGAATTACCGGCGCTTCTATTGGGTTCCAAAAATCGCCGACGCCGCTTGTGGCGCGCCGGTGCGAGCCCATTTTCGCCCCCGACCCCAAAAAAACTATCGGGGCCGCCGGTAGAGATGCTCTTATGAAAAGATGACAGCATGTGGTTGTGTCTGTGAAAGACGTGGCCCTCTAAGAGGTTGGTAAGTGGGGAAAACCGGTAAAGACACAATCTCTTTGGAAGTACCTCACACACATGTGTAGGTAAAAAAAACAGGGTTCCCAGACGAAACAGAGGAGGCACTGATGAAAATCACAGAGATCTTTGGGCAGGCAAACCCAAGAGCTCGGGTCGAAAGCTGCCCGTCCATGCGCCCTCGTCGTCGTAGCTGCATGTCTAGCTAGCAGCCATTATCAGCCCTCAGCACGAGCAGCGATAGCCTGCACTGCTCAGCTCTGCACTGCATGCTTGCCTGCGTTGCGTTGCATGCATGTCCTGGATTCTTGCTAGTGGTTCAATTATTTTCCCGTCGAATCCAACCAAAAGTGTTGCCAGGAACTGTGCTCTGTTTGCCATGTGAAGGTACGTTGTTTTCTCTAGCCCGTTAGGCCAGTTTGGCGCCCGTGCTCGTGAACCGCGATCGGCCGGCAACACCGTAATGTGCGTACGTCCGAACTGACGAGATGGCTAGATCCATGATGTGGTTGTTTTCTCTCTCAAAATCTCATGTTGGTCGGTTACTTTCAGTCATTTCCTTAACACAATCATGCAGATCACATGGCACGAATTATTCTGCAGCTACAAGAGCATGCCATTTGATATCCTCTCAAGTTTATTATGGATATGGTTGTTAACTTACCCAAGCATGCAAAAACAAATCATGGATCAGTCATGGTTTTCTTTTCCTCTCGATATTGCTGACATTTTACAATCTCTAACTGATTTTTTCCACCGAGAGGTTTCAGTGCGCTGGTTGCGGCATATCCAATTTCCCAATTCTGAATGTCCACGGAGAAGAATGGGGATGAATGCCTTTTTTTTGAAGGAATGGGGATGAATGACTTTGTTGCCATGGATTGAGCTGGATGCCACAACAAGAGCACTGAAACCTCCCACTAAACTAGAAAACACCATCCATTAACAGCAGGGTCAGCATTCAGAGCCCATCCGGAGACCTTTGAAAGTTTGAATGTCAATCAAGTTAGGCACCGCACTGCAAAACAGAGTGCTATGCTACCCACACAAATCAGGGCAACCAATAGGCAAACTTGCTTGCAATGTGAGCTGCACCTGCCTTCACAAAATGCAACATTCACTCTCTCACTGAGCTCTTAACCTTTTTAATAGCACCCTTCTCCACTTTCCCTGGTGACTAGCTTAGCTAGTGTGCCACCAAACTCTGCACACACAAAAGTGGGCATCTTTCTTTGCACAGCTTCCAATAGCTAACACTTGATTAGCCACTTTCTTCAGAATAGAAAACACACATGCTGATGCTAGTAGCCTGGTACTGGTGCTAACCAGGATCACATGCACACAACTTAAGTTATTGAGTTTTCAACTCGGCAAGGAGGTCACACAGAGAGTTGGTGACATAGGAGGAACAAAATAATTTGACAGACATGTGGCACAAACCCAACCAGGCCTGTTTCTCTTCAGAAACTTGACCACACACACTCCTCCCTAGAACAAAGACCAACATCTCTCTGAGGTGGAGAACAAACTCACGTGTCAAACACTTGCCTTACCTAGAAGTTAATGAACTGGTGGCAAAACTTAAAACCAAAACAAAAAACCAAGAAGAAAAAATGAAAAAGAAAAATGGAAAGAAAGGAGAGGTGTAGACTAATTTACTGGATCATACAGAGGTGTCAAGGGGGTTAGGGCTTGGATAGCAGCAGCGGTTATTTTCTTGCTATGGACAGTTGGGGTTCTTCCCAGGGCCCCCATAGTAGAAGTAGGTGCCCCAGTCACCATTGTTACCGTTCTGCACATCGTAGCAATTTGATTGCTCAGTGTATGACCCAATTCCCCTTGGTGCCTTGAGATTGTTGGTCGAGTCCACCACTTGGATGTTCTTGAAGTAGCTCGACTTGCCGAAACCTTCTTCCGGGAAGTGGCCGCTGCCCATCTGGGTGGAGGTGTGGCTGCCGTCGGGCTCCGTGTTCACCACCTCGCCGCCCCACTCGATCATGGAGGCGCTGTCCGCCAAGTAGGAGAAGAGGAAGGAGGGCCAGTAACCCAAGACGTAGTCATTGCCAAATTGCAGCCACCAATTGCCCTCCTTTGGGTCCTGCAATTAAACCGACGCATACGATGATAATCAGGGAATATAGGTAGGTGCCTTTTATTGCTATCATGCACGAGCAAAATAAAGCTAAGTGCTCATTATAGTGCACTACTACGAAAAGGTAGTGCCCTTTTTATGAAAAAACTCTGGAACTATTTTTATGTTCAGTCTTATGAAAATGTTCTGTGAATAAGACCGTGTTGCTTATGCAAGTGGCAAATGACGACATAACGGCACATGGCAAATTGATCATGCCAATGGGAAGTGCAGGTGAAGACATATTTCAAAATTTTGATTGCGGAGATGATAAGATTTTATAACAGGAGAAGCATGAAAACAAGGCGAATATTCTTGTTTTTGTAAGAGTAAACTAGTGTCAATTGTTTGTTAGCAGGCATAAATCCAGTGCGTGTGTGTGTGTTGAGGACAACTGTGAGAGTGCCCACTGTCCACAAAAAGCCAAAGCCACGGTTGTTGTAGCCTTGACATAAGCCTTGAGAAAGAACAAGAAACAGGTGGGCATGCTATATAGATTCTCTGGCCCCATTTACGAATACAATGAGCATGTGAAGGGCTCTTGTATTTTACCTTCCAGACCAAAATATTGATATCATATTGGGAGCCACCATAGTTGGAAATAGGGAAGATGCTGGCGCCCATGGCTATCTGGTTGTTTGTCTGTATGAATCCAGAGCAGAGCAGGTTGTAGCACCCTGTTGCTTGATACGCATCGCTCTACAGTATTCAGCAGCAATACAAAAGTCAGTACTCAGTAGTATTCAGTACCAACAGACAATTCCAAAAGATAGGTATGTAGATCTAGACAAAGGAGCTGAAAACAATTATCATGGAGATTGAAAGGAATGTGATGTTTATCTTACCGTCCAGTAGGTAAAGAGTCTAGTGTTGTTGTCTCCATACAAGTCTGGGCTGACCTGAAATTATGTAGAGAGCACAGGAATTAAGCCACAAGGCACAACTTAGTCCAGCATCAAAGCATCCTTAGCTCCTAAAAACAGTATCTAGTACAGCTCACGAATGTAGAAATGTCAGAGAATTTAGTGTAGCTACTACCAAAATGTAAGTGTCCTTTGAGCAGTGCGCATACAATTATTGCAACACAGAAGAAATTATTTAACGCATGCAGTGAGGAAATGCTCTCTCATAATTGATAGCGTGGAATCAGAAGAAGAACAAATTTGGAAGCTGCAGCACAACATTTAATAGAACTTTTTGACTAGTTGGTTTTCGACATCTCATGTTTCAGCTCTCACCTGCCATCCTGCTTCAATGCTGTTGAGGTCCTGCCCAAAAGAGCCTCCCAAGATCCAAAGCTGGGAAAGGCTGAACTCATTGCCCTGCTGAATGCTTGGCTTCCACACATTGATGGTGGCCTTGGCTCCATAGTACTTATCCCCCTCCACATATGCTATGGCATGCTGAGATAGAACCAGTTTAGCAATGACAAATTAATTAATGAACATTTAAGCAGAGACCAAGCTAGTACAAAAATGAAGTGTCAAGATGATTCTTGAATGGAGGAAGCATCCCATTCTATTCTACCTGGTGGCCACTCTCATTGAGCATGTCAGGCTCAACAGACGATGGGTTTGGGGTGCTCTTGTGCATCTTCTTGCCATACCTCTTGATGGAGCTGGCCCTGAGGACATCCTCCTTCTTGGTCCTCCTGATTGGTATGGTGTTCTCTTGACACATGCCATTCTGGTGCCACATTTGGGTGATTTTCTGCTTGTCCTTGTGGGATGATGCAACCTTGGACTCATCATACAGGCCTTCTGGGTGGTAAGCAGGCCTTGTCTGAAAAAGAAAAAAAAAGCGTTGGCGGTGCACCGTTGAGTGTTAGTATCATAATAATGTCCGTGGGGGAGAAGCTGTAAAAAGGGGCAGCGGTGCTGGAGAGAGCGTAACCTGGATGGTGTGATCCTTGAGGAAAGGGTGGTCGAACGCAGGCTGGCTGGAGATGGGCACACAGTCTATGACGTCTCCATCCGGGCTCTGTTGAATTCTCAGAATCAGTCTTTGCAACAATAAAATAAAACAGTGTGCTGAATTCAGGAGAAATGACACAGATTAGAAAATACAGCATTGGTTTCAGAGCAGAAGCCAAACTGCGGACAACGAAAACGTAAAGGCGAAATTCCATATCTGAGCAATGAAGCTCGAGAGGATTCGGAGCATTCATGTCAAAGATTTTTTTCTGGAATTTCTACGCACCAAAGGAGCTAGTAGAAGAAGAACGGAACGATGATTGCTTTGTCTTTGAAGACACCATAAAAATCAGAATATACTGGTTCAGAAAACGATAGCCCAGTTCTCCTCCAAAGAAAGGAAAGCAACCAAAAGCACGCATCTTTTTTTCTCCTCCAAAGTCCAACGAAACCAAGAAGCACGGACACCCATAAATTTTCCCCCGAAAGCGAGTCTTTTCGTCCAGCTACGAGAGAACAATCAAAATACATGGCCCATGGTCCATGAGCGACAAAGAGTCAATCAACGCTTCCAAAGCAGGCAAATCGTCTAGTATCTCGCAAACGGCAATGGGAGAGCGCATGCATGGATGGAAGCCATTAAACGGAGTAACGGACTCGTTTCCTGTTCGGTTCCGTATCTGCCAGGAGTAAATGTACGCGCGCGCCGGCACCGCTCCCTCTTCCTCCCCTTGGATGGATTCAGTTTGGTGCAAGCGGAGCAAGCAAGAGGAAATCTTTGACGAGAGCTGTAGGGAACAGGAGACGCGCGGCAACGCAGCAGATTGATAAACGCGAGGCGTCGCCGCGCTAGCTAAGCTGGGGGAGGAGGGAGACGAGACGGGCGTGGATGGATGGATGTACCTCAATGCTGGCGACCGGCGGCTTGTTGAGCCGCCTGAGGTGGTACTCCACGTGCCGCTGCCGCAGCAGCTGCCTCCGCTGCGGCGTCGCCTTGCCGCCCGCCGCCGCCGCTCCCTCGGCGCAGCAGGCCGAGAAGAGGAGAGCCGCCACCGCAACAGCGAATAGCACGGCGAGGCACCGGCGGGAGGACGCGCGAGCCATGGGCAGTCACGGACCGAGCGAGCTGAAGCGCGCACAGTGGAACTCGCGCGTGCTCTGCTGTGGCCGACGAGAGCTAGGGGACACGCACGGGGTGGATGGAGGGAGGAGGAGATGGCGCACTTAAAAATCCTTCCGTTGGTGTCGTTTTTGCTTCGGCCGCCGTGCCCGCTATGGCGCTGCGTACGCCGTATGGAGGTAGGGGGAGAGAGGGAGGAGGAGGAGACAGGGCGTCTCGTGGTGGTCGTGTTTAAAGCTGGCTGGGAGAGAGAGGAGATGGGACGGCGGGGGTCCGGCTCGGGTACGTCGGGCTCTGGAAGGAAGACGTCTGCGTCGTTCGCGTGGTCTCTTCAGCCGGGTTCGGCAGGGCCGGTCTCTCTCGCACGGTCGTGACTGCCCGTGCGTGCACGACGGGCTTTGGTTGACAGATTTTGCTTCAAGAAACGCTCGCTCGTTTGTTCGTTCGTTCGTGCACATAGACGTACTGCTGCTGATTGGTGGGTGGAGTTTTGCATGTACTCCGTGCGTGCGTGGGTACCCAACTGGTTTCTAGTTGAATGGTTAGTGGTTAGAAGAAGAATAATGGTGCGTGGGTACCACCATGGTTTAAACTTTTAATTTCACGCTCTGATATCTTATAAAGATATAATAATATTTTTTTAATGGAGGATGACGTTTTGTTTTATCGATAGTGAGCAACTCTGGTAACTTCATCAATCTAAAGATTCATTGAATTATTTTTTTAGACTCGGTTTCTCGAATGTGCTAATGGAGTTTTTTTTTTCTAGGTATCGTGGATTTTTCAGATTCAAATTGTAGATGATATATGTGAATCTAGATAAATCCATGACATATATGTTCGAACAGGGAGTGGTATTGGATTGCAATTGAACCTTACTTTCCTAATTTTTATGGGTTTGCATCTTCCATGGCCCGACACAAATGCGGTCCGTTTGTGTTCGTGATGACCCATTGGCCTCATAACTACAGCTGGTCCTCCTCCACGCCGGCATTGGCCGCCGGTGGCTGCACCCGTGACGCGATGGCATTGTAACTATTAAAAAAATCTGACAAAAGATCTCTTTCCAGTGGTGGTCATACTCATATACTCTTTCCGGCTTCTAAATCTGTATAAGATTTGTTAAAATTTAGATATATCTAGCATTTAATATATCTAAATTTTGATGAATCTCATACAATCTTCATGGGACGGATGGAGTGCTATGTTATACATGCACGGAATTTGCTCGGTTTTACATGTTCTTTTTCTGGGCAAGTATGTACTGATCCACTACTCTTTATCAAGTTTTGATATTCATTTTCTAGAAAAATCTGGTTTTCATTTCCCTCCAAAAGAACTGGTTTTCATTTTGATAAATGAGCTTTGCAATGTTTTGACCGAGTTCTCTTATTATCCGAATTTACACGAACAAACCTACCCATTAAAGTTCTCATGATAAAAGGTGTCTTCTCGAGTGTGGATTTTTGTAGGACGGGCTACACATAGCTCTTTTTTATGAAAATTTCAAAAATGGCATTCTATGTTTTAAAAAATCAGCCAAAAAATCTAGATATAGGCAATGTTGAGTTCTATCATTGTGTAAAATTTGAACCCCAAATACCATATATTCGATGCAGTACAAAAATGGCAAAATCTGATAGATTTTGAGATTGTGAGAGTTTTTACTATTCACTATTATAGATTTCATAATTTGTCATTTTTGCATAGCCTTGAATGTAAGGTATTTCGAGTTGTAAATTTGGATGCTGGTAGAACACAAGATTTTCTACATAGAGATTTTTTTTCAGATTTTTTTTAAACTTTAAATTATTATTTTAAAAAAAGAGCTACATGTAGCTCGAGCTACGTTTGTGGTTTTCCGTGTCTTCTTAGAATAAAGAATCTTCTTGAGGTTGCACCAGAGGGAAGAGAGAAGCGAGAAAAGGAGCCAGTGTGAGAAGAAAAGCTCTTACGAGGGCCTGATTGTAGAATGATGCTATTGTGCCCTTACTTGACTCGCCATGTCAAATAGACAATTGGATTTAAAAGAGACATAGAACAACAGCAAAAACGAAAATTACATCGAAATCCTTGAGATGTCCTTCGTCTTCGACCTCTAGACCGTGTCGACGGCACACTTGTTGTCGCTTCTCCTTGAGTCGGCATGAAGTTGTTGGTTGCGAACGGGAAGCCGCCGAACGGGTCAAGAATATCATGTATGTTCTGTAGATGAAGAAGAAGGAATAACCGCCGATGAGGCGTCATGATGATCCGGAGATCCCCAAGACAGAAGAAGTCCTCGAGAACCACACCACTCACACAAACTTTTCGATGTCGCTATCGAGATGGGGCTGAAGCCGAGGAAAATTTATTGGAAAAGACATCACCACCTCCATCTAAGCGTCGTCCCACCAAACTAAAACCCTAAAACCAGGAAAACGTAGCGCTGCTGCCGATGGCCTGAGATCCACCGCACCTTCATGGGCCGAAGGCCACAGAAGCGAGGCAGATTGCCGGTGGGAGGCGAAGAAAACCTAATTGCCCTGTAAGCATTTCTTAGGGGCGAAGGGTACAAGACTTAGCACAGAGTCCTTGGCCTTGTCAGAGCTGCAATTTCAAAGTAATTGGATTTGGGACTTACTTGAGACATTTCAGATAGAATTAGAAATTCCAATGCAATTTACTCTAGAATAATATGTAATTATTAAGGGACATGTCCTTTCGAGGCTAGAGCAACTCTAGCAGACCCACTAAACATCCCACCCTGTAAAACCATTTTAGATGCCCCCTTCTTCTTCTTTTTTGCGGGTATAGATGCTCCCTTCTTTTCAAAGGCTTGCTACAGTTGCTCTCGCATGTGTCTCATGTTCCTTGGGATAGTTTCCACTAAATTTATACCATCAAGGTCATTTACTACGTTTGAGTTATTTCCATGGCAGGCGAAAATTGGCTACGGTCACAAATTTGACAAATTCACGTCCGTTACACGTTGATCTGGCTTAACCACGGCGAAAATTGACTATTTCTTGATCGACTTGATTATTTGTCACTATCAATATTGGCACCTATCCATATCACAACATCTAGTACAGACTAGAACATTGGTGAAGATTGGCCAATTATCCACATGCCATCTAGTGACCGGTAAGAGGGCACCCGGTACCCGCCTAGCGAAGAAATACAATATACTCCTACTTTACTAATAAGATACACATAACACCATGAATGGGGCTACAACAACCCCATTAACCATTTA
Source organism: Lolium perenne (assembly GCF_019359855.2). Lineage (NCBI taxonomy): Eukaryota > Viridiplantae > Streptophyta > Magnoliopsida > Poales > Poaceae > Lolium > Lolium perenne. The sequence continues at coordinate 73,785,540 of NC_067245.2, forward strand.
ACAATTGGTTGATTCTCATATTGCCACTAAACTTAACTCCTAGTTCAGTAAGAAACTCAATCCTAGTTAGTTATTTTTCTATACTGAATTTAGTCGTTAAATTTTCACATATACGCACATGATGCTAGGTTGCCTGTCTGGCTACAAAGATTCAGAAGACGGACGCCAAAGGGGCAACGCTCACCTGCCTGACTATATCATGCAAAGAGAAGTTGATTTTCAAGGATAGCAGGTTGTTTAAAATTTAAATATGCCACACGTGCTCTCGAGATCTCGGCCACAAGACCACTTTGGACAAGTGGATTTTTTTTGAAACTTGGTACACAGAAACCTACTTCTAAAACCTGGCAAAAAAAAAAAGGAAGTGAGAGTGCTACAATGTAAGTTTTCATTGAAATGTAGCATTCTCATTTTCTTGTTTTTTTAACTTAGCAAATTACCATATTATATTAGGAAATTTTACATGGATAAGTTTCAAGTCAATATATATGCGTGTCTTTATTCCATAATTCACAAAACTTACAAATAACCTTTTTCTATGAATTACGAAGTGAGTGCATGCGAAATCCGTTCTTTTTAGCACGCCTAAAATGCATTGAATTGACGGTCTAAACGTATATCCATGTTCATATTTTCTTCATTGAGTGTGCAAATACATTAGTTTATTAGAGCATACCAGTGTCGCCATGCTCGAGGGAGAAGACGTGACCTACAATCGAAGCCATCAGATCTACCCCTCTACCACATGCTTAGATCCGAACTAGAACTAGGGTTTGAGATTCATGCAACCACCAGAGGAATCGGAGGAGAGGAAGAAACCGCACACCGTGACTGGTCGTCGTGGCCACAACCTTCGTCGCCGCTGCCAACCTCAAGGAGCTAGCAGGTGAGGAAGTGGATTTTAAAGCGTGGAGAGCTCGAACACGGGGAAATGAGAGATTCGGATTTGGTGGTGAGAGTGGTACACCTAAATACTGTGATGAAATTTCTACAAAATTTATTACAAAGGATTTCTTAGGATTTTTTCTATGTGAATCAAACATATAAATCAAATAAACTATCGTAGGAAAAAGTCGTCACCGTATTTCGGGTATACCTTTGCAATAGATTTTATAAATCATCTGAACTGTATATCTTGGAACTACGGTATACGAGTGTACACTTTATACATGTCGAGCACAGCAACCCAGGGCTCTGTCGGCCACGCGACGGAAGGAGGATGGATGGACGCGGGTGCTGGCGCGTGCACTGCTGGGCGCGGATTCTTTGCGCCGCGGGAAGGAAGCTCACCGGTTGCAACGCGGACAGCTGGGCCGCAGAAGATCCCCGCCGCTGTGATAGGCAGCACCATGTTGCGCGCGTCTGCCGAGGTGGATCATCAGCGCATGACTGCCAACAGATCAGGTGGGCTGGTCGGATCGGATGTGCTGATCAAGGATGTGGCCACTGGTGTGTTTTCTGAGAATGATGATATTTATTGTAAAATTGTTTTACTTAAGGGCGATTTGCAGCAACAAATGATAGATTTTAACTCTGAACATGGGTATTCTAAAGTTGATTTTTGTAATACAGGTGGGGGGTTGGTCCCCATTTTGGATACTTCAGTGGAGAAGTCTAATGGAGATGCTACAGTGAAGGTTGCGTCAGTTGCAAGAGGAGATGTTCCTACCATCACTACAAGAAAAGTTGCCATGGCCGACGAAGTTGAACTCGCGCCGTGGTTGCTGGTGCACCATGGTCGACGATTTTTGGTCTCTCCGTTGTGCATGTCAAAACGTTTTTTTTTCTCGTTTTTGAGGCCACCTAGCCCGACGAAAACGGCCAAAACGTCGCGTATGGTGTCCCGGGACGTGGTGCATCTCGAATTCTCGGGTTCGCCGGCCGAGTCAACGCAAATCCGCACCGCCGAGGGATGTAGGGCCCGGATGGCAACCTCTGTGGCATTGTTTTTTTTCTCGATCGCGCCATCTCGTTCAACGCTCTCCGATCGAGCCGTTTACGATGCAGGATCATGGGTCCCGCTTGTCATCCTCTATGAACCAAAATTCTTTCTATTTTTGGATTTTTTTTGACCCCCTGATTTCTGGCTACTTCCTTTTTCTTTTGATCCCTTGCCGTCTTGGAAACGTTGAGACCGTTGCTGCTAATTGGGACCCGCATGTCATCCTCTATGAGCAATCAACTTTCTTTTCTTGGAGTTTTTTTTTGGCACCTCAAATTTGGTCACTTGCCTTTTTCTTTCGATCCCCTGCCGCCTCTCAAACGGTGATACCGCTGCTGCTAAATGGGACCCGCATATCATCCTCTATGTACTATAAAACTTTCTTTTCTTGGATTTTTTGGCACCTCATATTTGGTCACTTACCTTTTTCTTTCGATCCCCTGCCGCCTCTCAAACGGTGAGACCGCTGCTGCTAAATGGGACCCGCATGTCATCCTCTATGTACTATAAAACTTTCTTTTCTAGGATTTTTTTTTGGAACCTCATATTTGGTCACTTGCCTTTTTCTTTCGATCCTGTGCAGCCTCTCAAACGGTGATACCGCTGATGCTAAATGGGACCCGCATGTCATCCTCTATGTACAATCAATTTTCTTTTCTTGAATTATCTTTGGCTCCTGATATTTGCTCACTTGCCTTTTTCTTTCGATCTCATGCCACGTTTGAAACGTTGAGGAACCTGCAGGCTCATGGGACCCGCATGTCATCCTCTATGTACTATAAAACGTTCTTTTCTTGGATTTTTTTGGCACCTCATATTTGGTCACTTGCCTTTTTCTTTCGATCCCCTGCCGCCTCTCAAACGGTGATACCGCTGCTGCTCAATGGGACCCGCATGTCATCCTCTATGTACAATCAAGTTTCTTTTCTTGAATTATTGTTGGCTCCTGATATTTGGTCACTTGCCTATTTCTTTCGATCTCGTGCCACATTTGAAACGTTGAGGAACCTACAGGCTCATGGGACCCGCATGTCATCCTCTATGTACTATAAAACATTCTTTTCTTGGATTTTTTTTGGCACCTCATATTTGGTCACTTGCCTTTTTCTTTCGATCCCCTGCCGCTTCTCAAACGGTGATACCGCTGGTGCTAATTGGGACCCGCATGTCATCCTCTATGTACAATCAAGTTTCTTTTTTTGAATTATTTTTGGCTCCTGATATTTGGTCACTTGCCTTTTTCTTTCGATCTCATGCCATGTTTGAAATGTTGAGGACCCTGCTGGCTCATGGGACCCGCATGTCATCCTCTATGTGCTATAAAAGTTTATTTTCTTGGGTTTTTTTTCACCCTCTGATATTTGGCTATTTCCTTTTTCTTTTGATCCCCTGCCGCCTTGGAAACGTTGAGTAAGCTGCTGACTCATGGGACCCGCATGTCATCCTCTATGTACAATCAACTTTCTTTTTCTTTTGATCTCAAGACGCATTTGAAACGTTGAGACCGCTGCTGCTAATTGGGACCCGCATGTCATCCTCTATGTACAATAAAGTTTTTTTCTTGGATTATCTTTGGCTCCTGATATTTTGTCACTTGCCTTTTTTTCTTTCGATCTCATGCCGCCTTTGAAACGTTGAGTAAGCTGCTGGCTCATGGGTCCCGCATGTCATCCTCTACGAACAATAAAAGTTTCCTTTCTTGGAGTTATTTTTGACCCCTAATTTCTGGCTATTTGCCTTTTTCTTTTGATCTCCTGCCCCCTTTGAAACGATGAGGACTCTGTTGGCAGGTCGGTCCCACATGTCATCCTCTGTGAACAATAAAAGTTTCCTTTGATGGATTTATTTTGAACCCCTAATTAATTTCGGGATTTTTCCTTTTTTTCCTTTGATCCCCTGCCGTCTTGGAATCGTTGAGGATGCTGCTGCCTCATGGGTCCCGCATGTCATCCTCTTAGAACGGTAAATGTTTCTTTTCTTGGATTTTGTTGACCAAACGATTTTTGGATTATTTTTCTTTCGATCTCCAGCAGCCTTTAAAACGTTGAGGATGCTGCTGGCTCACGGGTCCCACATGTCAACCTCTATGAACAATAAATGCTGAGGATGCTGCTGCCTCATGGGTCTCGCATGTCATCCTCTCAGAACGAAAATGTTTCTTTTCTTGGATTTTTTACCAACAGATTTTTGGTTTATTTTTTCTTTCCATCCCCTGCCGCCTTTAAAACGTTGACGACGCTGCTGGCTCATGGGTCCCCGATGTCAGCCTCTCCGTACAAGAAACATGTGATATCTTGATTATTTTGCAGACAATAAACATTGTATTTCGCTCTGAGCTATTGCAAATGGATAAATTAAATCTTTATTTTTACATAAACAAACTTATATGTTGAATCTCCTTGTTTTGTGTTTTTGCGAAGCATAGGACTTTCCTATTTTTTTAGAAAAATCCGAACTTTCCTGTTTTGGAGTGGGCTGAAATTGTACGAGTCAAAAGGCCCAGCAGGATAGTTCAAAGGCCTAGATGTCCAGATGCAGCCCACTTAAAATCTTTCTTTTCTTGGATTTTTTCACCCCCTGATTTCTGGCTACTTCATTTTTGTTTTGGTCCTGTGCCGCCTTGGAAACGTTGAGACCGCTGCTGCAAAATAGGACCCGCATGTCATCCTCTATGTACAATAAAATTTCTTTTCTTGGATTATTTTTGGCTCCTGATATTTGGTCACTTGCCTTTTTCTTTCAATCTCATGCCGACTTTGAAACGTTGAGGAAGCTGCTGGCTCATGGGTCCCGCATGTCATCCTCTATGAACAATAAAAGTTTCCTTTGTTGGATTTATTTTTTACCCCTAATTTCTGGCTATTTGCCTTTTTCTTTTGATCCCCTGCCCCCTTTGAAACCATGACGACGCAGCTGGCAGGTCGGTCCCACATGTCATCCTCTATGAACAATAAAGGTTTCCTTTGATAGATTTATTTTTGACCCTAATTAATTTCTGGCTATTTCCTATTTTTATTTTGATCCCCTGCCGCCTTGAAATAGTTGAGGATGCTGCTGCCTCATGGGTCCCGCATGTCATCCTCTCAGAAAGGTAAAAGTTTCATTTCTTGGATTTTGTTTACCAACTGATTTTTGGCTTATTTTTTTTGTTTCGATCTCCTGCCGCCTTTAAAACGTTGACGACGCTGCTGGCTCATGGGTCCCCAATGTCAGCCTCCCCGTACTGCAAATCATCTTTCTGCAAAGGTTGTATTTCTAGCTAGATAGCTAAGGTGGATTCGAATCTGCCGTGGTTCAGGCAGCTCAGGTAAGCCTTCTTGCACTGATTAATGGAACTAGTGTATAGCAAGGTCAAGACATGTGTCTTGGTGTAATGAATCTATTTGAATCATGTTGTGGATTCAATCTGATAGTTCTCTAACAGGTCAGCCAAAATAGAAATTAAGTTTTTTTCTAAAACGGAAATGCAAATTAAGATGAACAGAAACATTAGTTATCATAATAGCTGATCATACATACATACTTGCTAAGAGCAAAAGCTTGCCAGAGTTTTACCACCCATACAATTAATTAGCAGTTCAGATAAGATAACCTTATATAAGTATAACTACAAATGCATTTGCTAAGGGCTCATGGGACAATAGAACTAGACAACCGCAAACATTATGACCAACATGTCACAGCAGTATCGAAAGATCTTGACCTTCAACTTTGATCCAATGCGAAGTTTGGCACCGTCAATGAACTTTTTCCACCTGGAAGTAACAGCCAAGCGGCCATCTGTGGGACTGACGGAGTACCGTCCCTCCACGGTGAGACCTTCACTCTCCATGACGAGGGAAATCTTGCCCCTTCGGCCAGCATTGAGATCCTTGGAGATACTTTTAGGCAATTTCTGATTCAAAGGAAGAGATACCAACAAAAATTAGTCAATGGCACCAATGCACTGAAGATTGAACCATGTGAGACTTTGAGCAGAGAAGACATCAAGATAAGAGCAGTTATGCTGTCATATACTCACGAACATAGCCTTCGGATGCGTCCTAGTCACCACACGGGTGGCCACAGCAATGAGCTGAGACCTCGGTGATCTGGCTGGGGCAGGTGCAGGAGCCTTTGAGGCTGGTACACGAGCTGGTGCGATGCAGAGAGCTGCCAGGCAGGTGCAATAAATGGTGCCTCTAGAGGAACCGGTGCTGATGCAGGAGATCGAGGCGAGTGCGAACGGTGCAGCTAGAGGAACCAGTGTTGATGCAGGAGCCTGCTGGGCAGGTGTAGTATATGGGGCCTCTACAGGAACCAATGCTGATGTAAAAATTTGAGGCAAACAGTACATACCACTGGAGAGAGATGATGGAAAGTAAGGATAGCTCTGGCGACTGCGGGGGCGACCCCGCGCTCGCCCTGACCCCTGCGACGCCGCCGGCGAAGGGGGGGAGTTTGAGCGCGCCGGCTGGCCGGCGGGAGGCGACCGCAGGGGCGGGGCACCTCCGTGGCAAGTTCTGGGTGCTGGCTGACCGATCGGACGATGAGGTGGAGACGGCTGCGGGTGCGCCGGTCTGTCGGGCTCGGAGGAAGAGGAGCAGGGGCTTGCCTCTCCTCGGCGCCGCCCCTCACCGGCGGCGACCACGGAGGACTACATCAAGCGTGCGGAGGAGCTTGGGGGCTCGCTTCGTCACCGTCGACGCCGGCGGCGTTCGCTCCGGGAGGGCGGCTGTCGCGGCTTGTGGCGGCGGCGGCTTCGTCGCGGTTCTGGCGGCTGGGGGATGCCGAACTGCACTCCAGGAGCCGCGGTGCCGGGCGCTCCGCCGATGTCCTGGGTGGGTCGCCGGCGTCCACCGTGCCGTCCGAGGGGGCGGCGCCGCCGGTGGCGCAGGAGACGCACGCGGCTAGGGTTCTGGGTGCAACGGCTCCCTCTGGGGGTGCGGTCAGTCAGGCCTTGGCTGGGCCTGGGCCGGACACGCAGCCCTGTGGGGACTTCTTTCTTGGCGTTCCAACGGGATTTGAGGGCGGCCTGCTGGAGCCCGTGACGCCCCCTCTTCTAAGGGAGATAGTGCGAGGTGGGCCTTTCGGTGAGCTGCGGCCCACGGAGCCTGGCCAAGGCAGACGCGTCCGGTATAAGTGGCTTTGGCTCCCTTCGGGCTGTCCCGTTCCTTCGCTAGGGTTTCCAGCGAGAGCGAGTGAAGTGCGGCGGCGGCTGCAGGATCCTTTCGCACCTCCTCACCGTCTTCTCCGTAGAGTCCCACCACCACCTCCTCTCTCCCGTTCCTTTGCGGACACGCTGATGGATCGCGGTGGCGATGAGGGTCGCAAGCGGCGCCTGGACGAGGCCGGTCGGCGAGCGGGGGTGCGGGGGTATGGCAGGAGGTTGGGAGGCGGAAGAGAGGGGGAAGCGGAGGGAGACGGGGAGGGAGGTGGATGCAGCGACGGCGGCGGCAAGGCCGGGAGGGAGGCTGGAGGCAAGATCAAGGCAGGGCTGAGGCTGGGTACCGCTACCAAGATGGTGACCAGGGCTACAGGTATCAAGAGCGTGGCAGGGATGATTGGGCTGCTCCGCCGCCAAGGTGGAGGGACCAACAGCGTTGGGAGGAGGCTCGCGATGCGCCACCACAGGAGGCCTTGGGTGCCAGGGGGCACGGCGAACGGGAGGGTTTCGCTGGTCAGGGTGACCGCGGCCCGCGTGCGCAAGCCAAGGCGAAAGGGAAGAAGATTGCGGGCGGCGGCGCGGGTGCGGCGGCGCAGAAGGGCAAGAACAAGGTGGGACAAACCAAGACAGGTGCACCGGCTGCTGGTGAATGTTTCAAGTGTGGCCGGGAGGGGCACTACCAGTCCGAGTGCCAATTCGAGCCTCTTTGTGTCATCTGCAGCGGGGAGGGGCATGCTTCGGCGAGTTGCCCAAGCCGCGGGAAGACGCTGAGACTTCAGTCCATGGGGCACGCCATTACTGGGGGAGGTTTTTACAACATTGATGTCGAGCCATTGGGGGCGGGGCAGGGTGCCCGGGAGTCCTTCTCTGCCGTCATAAAGTTCAAGGGCGAGCCGCTACAGGAGGACAAGCTCACAGAAGAACTTAAGCTGCTGGTAGATGATTTTTGGGATTGGCAGGTGACCAAGCAGTCAGAATTTGAGTTTACGGTAGTCTTTCCTTCGCGCGCGACTCTCCGCTTGGCTACTGCGAGCGGGAGACTCTTTCTGCCACTGTCCGAGAAGGAGACGGAGATCAGGGAGGCTTTCCTTGCTCCCAAGCCGAGCCTGGTGCTGCCGTCGACTTGGGTCCGCCTGTCAGGGGTACCGGAGGACCTGATGACCAAGGAGCGGCTCATGGCTGCGTTTGTCATGGTGGGGAGGCCTATTGATGTGGATGAGCTTTCGATCCTCAAGCATGACAGGGAGCCCATTCGCATGCGGTTCCAAGGAGGTTCCCGGACCGCATGAAGGGGTCGATTCAGGTGTTTGTGAATGGTGAGGGTTACACTGTGACACTGCAGACGGAGGCGGAGCCGCGTGGGGGTGCTGGTGGGAGCAATGGTGGTCCGCCACCTCCTCCTCGGCGGGATCACGAGGATGTGGACTCGGATGAGCTGTCCTCTGATGGCGAATGGAACAAGCACAGGAAGAAGTCCACTCAGCAGGAGAAGGAGAAGGACAAGGACACGGTGCCGGGTACCGGGAAGGGCTCGGGCCAAGCTGGGGCTCGGAAGGTGGTTTCGCAGAGCGCGCCCCCTGCGTCCAGGGTCCAGGGAGGATCGCTGGACGGGTTGGTCCAGCCCATTGACCAGTATGGGACCAACATGGGTCTCGCTATGGGGTTGGATACACCGCTGCCAGTGGGGCCGGTGGCTGATAAGGTGCCAGTCATGGCATTGGGCCGTGGGGTGCTGGAGGCCACGGAGGGTTCGCTGGTGTCCATGGAGACGGACTCACAGGTCACTGACCCGATTGCATCCTGGGTGGCGGAGAGCCCATCCATGGGAGGTCCTCCTTCCAAGATTGTGAGGATGGGCTCGCCGGCGAGGGAGCCGGAGGCTGACACGGAGGACTGGGTGGTGACTGACTCGGAGGAGGAAGACGGGTCTCGCAGGGAGGGGGAGCACACTCCGGCCTCGAAGCAGGATCTGGTGCGCGAGGCCATGGTGGATGCTCCGCTGGTGCAGGGGAAGAGATCGCTCGCGATCCCTTACGCGCGCAAGAAGAAGGCGGTGGTGGCGGCCGTTCGTAAGAGCGGCAGAAACGGGGGCGCTGTTGCGGGGGCCACGACGCTGGAAAAGGCGCAGCGGCTAGCTGCGGAGAAGAATCTGGAGACCGTCAAGGACAAGGCCAAAGGTACGGACTTCTCAATTCTCGACGTTCTCCCTGATTCTCATCTGTCCTCAGTAGTTAGGGATAGCTGTTTGATTTTCCATCCGAAGACCGGGGTGCCTGGGGAGGCACTGTCATTGATTAGGGCCAAGGAGGCCGTACAAGCGGCTTTGGCGGAAACGAGACACCGCCTCGAGGCGGAAGAGGCTGCCAGGCGGGCGGAGGCTGCAGCCAAGGCGGCTGAGGGGTCCGGTGATGCGGGTGAAGGGACATCCGCCCCGGACATCTCCTCGGCGGTGGCCACAGGGGAGGCTACGTGTGCAGGGGCACCCGGCGTGGAAAATCAGGGCGTCGACACACCCGAGGTGGCCGGGCGCGTTGGACGACCCAGGCGAACATGTACTCAGTCGTGCAGGCCCGTGTTGACTGTCCGTAAGGGACAGACCAAGCGGAAGGGGTCCAAATGAGGTCGCTTATCTACAACCTCAGGGGCTTTGGGCGGCTAGGGCGCCGCTCTCAACTCAGATCGTATATGAGGCAGGAAAGGGTGGATATTCTTGGCCTACAGGAGACCATTAGACCGGATTTCACCTCAGGGGAGCTTAGGAGTCTGGAGTGCGGGGGCCGATTCGCACTGGGCCAGGTACCAGCGGATGGTCATTCGGGGAATGTCAGCTGGGTTTTAGGGACGAATGCTTTGAAGTTGGCGTGTGGAGGAAAGGGAAATTCTTCATTAGCGCGGATATCTATCAACGCAGTAACAAAGCTAAGTGGTGCTTTGTGCTCGTCTACGGCCCAGCTGACCATTCTAGGACTGGGGAGTTCCTAGATGAGTTGGAGGGGGAGGTGGCCAACTGCCATCTACCTTTGGTGGTGGGTGGTGACTTCAACCTCATCAGAAGGAGACAGGACAAGAGCAACGAGGTGGTTTGCTGGTCGAGGATTAGACGCTTTAATGATGCCATAGCGGCTATGTCCTTAAGGGAATTGAATCGAGCAGGGGCTAGATTCACCTGGACCAACAACCAATTGGACCCTATCCGCTCGGTGCTCGACAGGGTGTTTGTCTCACCGTCGTGGGAGACAATGTTTCCGCTTTGCTCACTCTCGGCGGTTACCAGGATAGGGTCCGACCACAACCCCCTATTGCTGGATAGTGGGAGTGCGGGCTCATGCGACCACCACGGTTCTTCTTTCGGACGTGGTGGTTCCGCGTCGCCGGGTTCGACGAGCTTATTAGGGGCAAGATTGAGTTTTGCATCCAGGGAAGGGGCCCCATCGCTGCAAAGCATCGACCTGCGCAGTGTATCTCCAGGAGCTTACGCCAGTTCCTCAAGGGGTGGGGGGCTAACCTCGGAAAGGAGAAGAGGGACTTCCGGGCGGAGCTCTTGCGCAAGGTGGGAGAGTTAGACTCGATCGCGGACTCCGCAGGGCTGGATGAGGAGGGATGGGCCCTCCGCTACCACCTTGAGGACCAACTTGTCCACTTGGATGAGGTTGAGGAGGAGTACTGGAGACAACGGAGCCGTCTCCAATGGACCCTCAAAGGGGATGCCTGCACTGCCTACTTTCATGCGATAGCTAATGGGAGAAGGAGGAAGTGCATGATTCCGCGTCTTAGGGTAGACGATACGGAGATAGATGATCAAAAGGGTTTGATGGACCATATCTATAACTTCTACTCGGGGCTGATGGGGGCTGAGGGAGAACAGCGGATGTTTTCACTTGGCTCTGACCTCTGGGATGAGGCGGCCAAGATCTCTCATGACGAAAACTTAGCCCTAGAAATTACTTTCACGCCTGAAGAACTAGACGAGGTTCTCCACTCGATGAAACAGGACTCAGCTCCGGGACCGGACGGCTTGCCGGTTGTGTTCTTTAAGAGGTTCTGGGGAACACTTAAAGGACCTATCCTTCAGATTCTCAATGATTTTGCCCTAGGGAGGGTGGACATCGCTCGGTTAAACTACGGTATTATCTCCCTTATACCGAAGGTGAAAGGGGCCGACGACATTAAGCAGTTTCGGCCCATAGCTCTTATCAACGTCATTTTCAAGTTCATAGCTAAGGCATACGCGATTAGGCTCGGACCGTTAGCGAATAGGACGATCGACAGGAACCAGACTGCGTTCATTAAGGGTAGGTGCCTGCACGAGGGTGTGCTGGCCCTACATGAGATCTCTCACGAGTTGAGAGTCAAGAAACTTAAGGCCATTCTTCTTAAGCTGGACTTCGAGAAGGCTTATGATAGGGTCAACTGGGACTTCCTGAGGGAGGTCCTCCTGAGAAAGGGATTCTCAGGGACGGTGGTGCATCGCTTGATGCAACTGGTCACGGGGGGACAAACCGCGGTGAATGTCAACGGGGAGATTGGCCCTTACTTTCGAAATGCAAGGGGCGTTCGTCAGGGGGACCCTCTTTCGCCTATATTATTTGACTTCATGGCGGATTCGTTGGCGGCTATTCTTTCGAGGGCCAAGGAGGCGGGGCACATCCAGGGAGTGGTGCCGCATCTCATCCCTGGAGGGGTGACCCATCTGCAGTACGCGGACGACACGATGATTATGATCGAACCTTCGCAGTTGGGGATTGCGAATTTGAAGTTTATCCTACTCTGCTTCGAGAATATGTCGGGGCTCAAGATTAACTTCGACAAAAGCGAAGCCATTGTGACAGGGGTCTCTAAGGAGGAGCAATGCAGAGTGGCAGCGGCTCTGAACTGCAAGCTAGGGAGTTTCCCTTTCCGCTATCTTGGTCTCCCGATGAGCGACAGGAGGCTGACGGTAGCAGACTGGTTCTTCCTGACAGAGAAGGTGGGACATAGGGTCGACCCCTGGCAGGGCCTCTACCTGACATCGGCGGGAAGGCTAGAGCTGACAAATTCTTGTCTCTCCAGCTTACCGATGTTTGCCATGGGCCTTTACCTTCTTTATGATTCGACGCATGGGGCGATGAACACCACTCGTGGCCGATTCTTTTGGGAAGGAGTTGGTGACAAGCGCAAGTATCATATGGTGGACTGGGCTACTGTTTGTAGACCTAAGGAATACGGTGGGTTGGGAATCCTCAACACCAAGAACATGAACATTGCGCTTTTGGTAGGGTGGATTTGGAAGCTCTATCATAACGCGGAAGGTCTTTGGGCAGACCTCATCCGAGCCAAGTACCTGGGCAATAATGACTTGTTCTCCCCTCTGGTCCCAACTAAAGGGTCTCAGTTCTGGAATACATTACAGAAGCTCAAATGGTACTTCAAGCTCGGGGCTAAGCACCTCGTTCGCGATGGGAGGCGGACGTATTTTTGGTTAGACTGGTGGACGGGGAGGGCCCCCTTACACCTGTCTTTCCCTCGCCTATTCGCCTGTTGCGATAACCACTTCGCCACGGTGGCCGCGGTCAGGGCGGATGGAGGGTGGCACATCAGGTTTCGGCGTACCTTCGGCACGGCAGAGATGGTGGAATGGGGAAATCTTTGCAGGATTTTTGATCTTCATCCGTACTCCATGGGGGAGGACCAGGTCTCTTGGGCCCTGGAGCCTTCCGGGATTTTCTCCTCCCACTCTCTCTACCTCCGCTTGTCGCAAGGGGCGACGGTTACATTCTTCAAGGAGGTCTGGGCTACTAGGGTTCCCCCGAAGATTAGAGTGTTCCTCTGGCAACTCATTAGGGGGAGGCTTCCGTCCGCGGAACAGGTGGCCAAGAGGCATGGTCCCTCTGACGGGAGTTGTGCGATGTGTGGAGTCTTGGAGGATTGCGACCATATCTTCTTCAATTGCCACCTCGCGAAGTTCTTATGGGCAGGAGTTAGGGAACTCCTCTCATGCAATTGGAATCCGACAGGGGTCGGAGATTTCATCGCCTTAGTGCAAGGCCTGTCGGGACCCTTACGTAGGTTAGCTTGGTATGCCTTTGCGGCGCTAGGTTGGACGCTTTGGAATACACGCAACAAGCTAGCTCTAGAGGGGAAGGTCATTGCTCATTCGGCTGATGCTCTGTTCTTGATGTCTTTACACATGCAGAGGCTGGAGGGTGTCGGTCGGACAGCGGGACCGGGGCCTCACTGGACGAGGCGCTGGGGGAGCTTAGGCGGCTACATGCGAGGATGAGGACGTCGGCGACATTCCAGCGTCGATGATCTTTGCTTTTCCTTGTATGGTGTGCCTTAGTGGCGTGTGTCCGGTCGTGTAACAGTGTGGATGTTGGTGGGATCGGTCTCAGACTTGTCATTGTATCGTTTGACTTTGCCGTGAGGGCTTTATATATAAAGCCGGGCCGTGGGCCTTATGTTTAAAACCAATGCTGATGTAGGGGCCTGCTGGGTAGATGCAATAAACGGAGCTGGTACAGGAACCGGTGCTGATGCAGGAGAGTGGGAAGCCGGTGCCGGTGCTGGTGTGGGTGCCCTTTGTGATATCCGCTCCTGTTCCATCAGGGGATCTGCGGCTTTGATCATGTTAAACCCGGCAAGCTAGAACAGAGGGAATGTTTAGAACAACTGCTCAGAATGCAGTAATCAAAGGATATGAGTACAAAAAAGTTACATATTATATATTTGGAAGTGTCTCCAACTACGTAGCGATTTACGTATATCTGCCCGTTTGAGTTTCTGATCCTCAGCTCGTCGCCCTTCTCCAGACCGTAGTCAAAAGCAAACTTTCTCCAATCATGTACATACAAATATGTGATGGCCTGCGTCTTGTGGACATACACCTTATAGACCGTGTAGGTGTTCATCAATTTGCCATTGCCATGCATAGTGAAAGACCCTTCATGCGGACACATCTGGTTAATCATTGGACGAAGTTCACAAGGTACAGTCTGCAGGTGAAAATTGATACTAATGTAAGAAGCAGGAAGACTAAAAATAAGACTTTACTATATGCCAATTCATGCTAAACCACTGAGAATACATACATGTAACTCTGTGAATGAGTTATTAGAAAGGTAGATAGAGCCATAGGAGGTGTTATATGTGGGGTATGTACATGGGCCCGCCATATTCCCGCAAGCTCGGCATCGGGATGGTGAAGGAAACATGGGAGGTACTACTGGTGCGTAGCGCTGAATGTAAGTAGAAGAATTAGGTTGTGTAAAGTGCATAGTTCAGAGCAATGCAAATGTTGACAAGTGAGTGCATAACACTATGTTACAAACTGAACAGTCAAAATTTAGTGTATGATGAATATAAGCATGCTAATTTGGCGTTTCCGAATTCCAAAAAGCATTAGACAGAGCCGGTGATAATATCAGACAAAAATCATGGCATGTATATGTGGCTTAAGAAAATATACCCGAACCCTTGGATGGTTACGGCCCGGATGGTCCTTGGACTTGAGCTTATATAAGCATCCAGAAGGTGGGGCTGACAGTAACTTGGTGGTAGCCTCTGCAGATGCCTCATCAGCAGCAGTTGCAATCCTTTTGACCAATGAAGGCTTAGCGCTTTCGATGCAGCATATGAAAATTGAAGAGCAACAGACATCAGCAGTGATATATAAAATGAATCTATGAGACACTGATGCATATAGTGCTGGATGTAAGTGGAAGAATAGGGTTGTGTGTGTTTCTGAACTATTGGTAAGCATTATTAGACAAAGCCGGCAATAAACAGACAAATCAAATCATGTATGAGAATTAAGAAAATATACTTGCTTACTGAACAGGATACCACCCAGCTGGCCCGTGGCCTTGTGCTTGAGGAGGTTTTTAGAAGATGGTGGCGGCACCATCGTCTTCACAGCAGCCTCATCAGGATCATTTTTTATCCATTTGAGTAGAGGCACAGAAGCTTCATCCTGCATATGAATAGCAACAGAACTCATCATTGATATTTAATAAATCTATGAGATAGACTGATGCAAATAGTGCGGGATGTAAGTGGAAGAATAGGGTTGTGCATAGACAACAGTTGACAATAATGCAAATGATTACAAAAGAAGCCAACGGAACTCAACGAGCTTTATATCTTTGGATGAGACAGACTGAAAAGTGAAAAATTAGTGTATGATGATTGTAAGCAAACGCAGTGTTTCTGAACTTTTGGTAAGCATTAGGCAAAGCCAACAGTAATTAAATAGATAATAATAAAATCATGTATGTGGATTAAGAAAATATACCAGATTCATTAAAAGGTCACCACCCAGCTGGCCCATGGCCTCGTGCTTGTAGAGGTTTTCGGATGATGGTGTCGGCACCATCGTCCTCACAGCAGCCTCATCAGCCTCATTTTGCATCCACTTGAGTAAAGGCGCAGCAGTTTCAGCCTGCATAAGAATGGGAACAGATCTCAGCAGTGATATTGAATGACTCTGAGACAGACTGATGCATATAGTGCTGGATGTAAGTGGAAGGGTATGGCTGTGTATGGACAACAGTTCACAACAATGCAAGTGTGTGTTCGGTTCTGAAACAGCGTGGAATGGAATGGAATGGTTCCATTTTAGAGGAATGGAATGGTTACATTTTTCGGTTGGGAAAAATGGAGAGCAGAACAGATCGAGGTTAAACTAATCATTTGTCTCAAAATTGTAATTAGCAATTGCAAATGACATTTTAATCTCAAAGTCGTAATTAACAGCGCCTAATGGTGCTCTTTTAATCTAAAAATCGTAATTAACATCATTTTTTGTTGGGTTAGGGGAACTGGAGAGTAGATGAACATTACTGTATGATGATTGTAAGCAAACGAATTTGGTGTTTCTAAACTTTTGGCTTCGAGATCTTATGGGCTTCAACTCTAGCCTACCCCAACTTGTTTGGGACTGAAAGACTTGGTTGTTGTTGTTGTTGTTGTTGTAAACTTTTGGCATGCATTAGAAAAAACCGACAATAAACAGACAAAAATCAAGACATGTTTTGTGGATTAAGAAAATATACCATATTCATTAAAAGATCACCACCCAGCGGGCACGTGGCCTTGTGCTTGTAGAGGCATTTAGAAGATGGGGGCGGCATCAACATACTAGCAGCCTGATCAGCCCATGAGTTTGATCTTCCTTTTGAGTAAAGGCCCTAAAGTTTCGATCGCATATGAATAGCAAAACAAAAGGCAGACCTCAGCAGTGATATTGAATTACTGTATGAGATAGACTGATGCATATAGTGGATGCTCTTAGCCTTTTGCACCATGAACACTAGCTATGGACAGACAAAAAAAACTAGTTGACTCAGCTTTGTCTAGATACCTCCATCCCAAAGCTTAAGGCTTATTTATTTTTGAGAAATCAAAACAAGTAAAGTTTGACCAAAATTTTAGAACATTCTATCAACAAATATAATATTGTGTAGATAACGTAGGAAAATATATTTCACAACCTATTTAATGATATTAATTTTGTATTTTGCATGTTAATGATTTTTGGTAAAAGCTTAGTCAAACATGGTATAGTTTGACTTTCTAAAAATAATATAATCCCTAAGCTTTGGGATGGAGGTAGTAGTATCTAGAGCTAAAACTCATCTAGATACATCCGTATGTACAGATAGTTGAGTCAATTAATTTGGATCTGAGGGAGTATCAGATTCAGACTACATCATGGTAAGTTGGTTAAAAAATTACCCCTCGGCGGTCCCTGCCTAGCTCGGCAGTGGCATTTCGCTTCTTGTGCTACAGATCGGGCCATGCTCCTGCAGCAGGTGGGGCGCTATTCTCGTTCCCCATAGCCTCAGCACGGAACCTGGAGGTACCAACCTGATACAGAGAATATAGAGCATGGTGTCACAGAGGCTTTATGCACAAACAGCTGAAGACATGTGCTACTTTAAGCATCTTCCAGAACAGGAACAGATTGAGGATGCAGATAGGCATAGTGGATAAGCAAACGGAGTACCTGCTTTGCGGGGCTGGGGACGTAGCTCAGGCTCAGCCAACTGCCCACATGCGTGGTGGCCTTACGCTCCATTGCCCCCCCCCCCCCCACCACCACTGAGGTATTTCCTTTCTTGTACAAGCTGACAAAAGATACATTGAGGATCAGCAGAAACTACAAAGGTTGCAAATGTCGACAAATAAAGGAAGAACACCCCAATCCAAGCAAAGGTAGCCCCCGCCCCCCACCCCCATCAATCACTCCCAGCGCGAGGGTGACCAGAAAGACACCCCTTCGCCCAGAATAGGAAATAGTAGATACGCAAGATATCGAGGTGAGGAAAAAATAACCGATCTCGAGAAAGGAAAGAGCATTACTAGTACTACCTAATCCGCTTGGTCTAGATGCAGCTTGCCCCTCCAAGCTGGATGCCTAGACGGTGGAGGCGAAAGGAGGGGATCGAGCTAGCGGCTTGCATCCGTCGGCTGTCGGCACTCGATCGGGAGAGACAAAGGGGGCTACATAAAGGGGAGGGGTAACATATTTTATTACACAGTGAACTTACTGCTGTGACTAGTCATTACATGTCTCACTGAAACTGGGGCCCATAGTGTGGCACCCCAAATTCACTTGAACCTGCACGGCGGGACGCATTGGCGCGTCAAGAAAACCCCCGAATTGTAGCGGGGAAATGAAACATTTCACAAAAAATCGAAATTCAAGCACACTGCCACGCGCCAAGCACGCGGGTTGTTCCTTCCTCTTCCTCGGTTCCTCCTCCCCTATCCAAAAAAACCCCAAATCCCAAGCTCAAACAACAACAAAAAAAACCAAATCCCCTGGCCGCCATGCATGTCCTCGTTAACCCGCTGGAGATCGTTCCCGGACGAGGCGGACCCCCCGCCCTGAGATCCCAAGTTCGTCCATTCCGTCCACCTCGAGGCACTGCGTGCTGTCTCGCAGCGGCGGCTTGAGGTCGCTGCAGAGGAAGTTCCGCCGGAAAGTGCTCATGGCAACCGTGCAAGCTCACCGGCGTGCTGTATCCCGAGAGGAACTGGTCAAAGCTTTGCTATTCGCCAAAAAAAAAGCGGGCCAAGATCTGGTCAAAGCTTCGTCGATGGCTTGCCGCGAGAGGCTTGGAGTCCAGAGTCAATAAACTAGCTGCTGGATGACTTGGGCGGTTTACACCGATTCATATTAACTGACTCAAGTTTGTTAGTCTAGTTAACAAATGCATCTAGATACATCCATATCTAGACAAAATTGAGTCAATTAATATGAATCAGAGGGGAGTGCCTGAAAGTGTTTCATGCTACCAATTAATGCGCTGGCAGGACTGGCTGTAGAAGTAATTGTGCTACTACTCATACGATGAACTGATTGTGTGGGTGTCAAATTTTGCAACGCGATCATCCACTGAATGCTTAATTATAGTTCTAGCGCCAAAGGCGTACAAATCATAACAAAGATAGTACATACTACAGCACCAGAACATAAGAGTACGAATCATAAAGTAGCTCAACATTTTGCATCAGGGCTGGGTGGTCCTGAGACTACCGGGACGCCCCTGATGATCTCCGGGCGTGCATCCACTTCAACGCAAAGCTGTGTACTCGGTCCACGGCCTCCTTCTGTAGGCTGGATAATCTCAGGTGCAGGACCTTCGTCTATGAAAGGCTCGTCATCAGTACCATCCACACGTGCATCAGGGCTGGGTGGTCTTGAGACTACCCGGACGCCCCTGATGATCTCTGGGCGTGCATCCACTTCAACGCAAAGCTGTGTACTCGGTCCACGGCCTCCTTCTGTAGGCTGGATAATCTCAGGTGCAGGACCTTCGTCTATGAAAGGCTCGTCATCAGTACCATCCACAGGTGCATCAAACTGAGATTCATCTTCAAATCTCCCATCAAACTGAGAGACCTCTTCAACTCTATGCTTCTTCAATTAGTACATCAACAGATTAGACAAACATCTAACGGATGCAACCTGAACAAATGCCGTTTTACATATTTACCTTCTCATCTGGCACATCACATGTCCCAGAGCTGAAACCCGTTTCCTGAAGCAAGCGCTTTTTCTCTCCTTCCCGTCCATCCAACTGCAACAAGTTAAATTTGAGTACAGAACCTTGCACAGCAATGCAAACTATTGATCGAAATAGCGGCAACATCAATATAAATAATTAACTACATATGCCAGCACACATACAGTGTGAGCAAGATCTGCTTCTCCCGCTGAAGGATCATTATATGGTTCACCATGATAAACCCACCTAACATATGTGCGGTCCATCCCAAAAATGTGTAAATGATCTTCCACTACATGGTGAGGCCTCTTCTCACCATTCATACATGTGCAGCGCGGGCAATACACGTCCAGGTTGTGACCTTCATGAGCTCTAATAAACCCGATAAAGGGTTGAACACCATTTATATATGAAGGGGAACATAAGTGTCCATGCAGTATCCAAGTTCTGTCCATCTGTTTAATTATGAGATACAATGGTTGGTGATTAATTTAAGGCGAAGTAGGAAATGTATATCCATCGAGTACAAAACTATACTAGTACATGATTATGCATTTCAGCAATCATGTCGAGTACAAAACCAAAAATGCCCATCGACATTTTAGCAAACAGATCGTGTACAAAACTCTGCCATGGCATTTCAGCAAATTAACGAATCGAGTGCAGAACTGACTCTATATGCCCACGCAAATGAACAAATTGATCGAGGACAAATCGAGCGGAAAACTATAAAGTGCCAATTAGTTCGAGCATACTGACGATTTTTTTAGCAGCATCAAGAAAATATAAATCGTTAGGCCGTTGATGTCTACGCACGCTTCTTTTCCTGTAGACAGTGTTGGGCCTCCAAGAGCAGAGGTTTGTAGAATAGCAGCAAGTTTTCCCTTAAGTGGATCACCCAAGGTTTATCGAACTCAGGGAGGAAGAGGTCAAAGATATCCCTCTCAAGCAACCCTGCGATCATGATACAAGAAGTCTCTTGTGTCCCCAACACACCTAATACACTTGTCAGATGTATAGGTGCACTAGTTCGGCGAAGATATAGTGAAATACAAGTGGTATGAATGAATATGAGCAGTAGTAACGGCGCCAGAAAATAGCTTGTTGGCGTGCAGTTGATGGTGGTAATATTGCAGGAAGTAAAGATGCAGTAGAACAGTAAATAAGCGATGATTGCAGTATTTGGAAACAAGGCCTAGGGGTCATACTTTCACTAGTGGACACTCTCAACATTGATCACATAATAAAACCACTCTACACTCTCTTGTTGGATGATGAACACCATTAATTGCGTAGGGCTACAAGAGTACCTCAATGCCGGAGTTAACAAGCTCCACAACATTCGATGTTCATATTTAAATAACCTTAGAGTGCATGATAGACCAACGCAATTATACCAAGTACTAACATAGCATGCACACTGTCACCAACAGACCATGAAAGGAGGAATAGATCACATCAATACCATCATAGTAATAGTTAACTTCATAATCTACAAGAGATCACAATCATAAACTACGCCAAGTACTACATGATGCACACACTGTCACCATTACATCATGGAGGAGGAATAGAGTACTTTAATAACATCACTAGAGTAGCACATAGATTAATAGTGATACAAAGCTCATATGAATCTCAATCATGTAAGGCAGCTCATGAGATCATTGTATTGAAGTACATGGGAGAGAGATGAACCACATAGCTACCGGTACAGCCCTTAGCCTCGGGGGAGAACTACTCCCTCCTCATCATGGGAGACAGCAGCGGCGATGAAGATGGCGGTGGTGTCGATGGAGATGCCTTCCGGGGGCACTTCCCCGTCCCGGCGGCGTGCCGGAACAGAGACTTCTGTCCCCCGAATCTTGGCTTCGCGATGGCGGCGGCTCTGGAAGGTTTCTCGTACCGTGGCTTATTCGTATCGAAGATTTAGGTCAGGGGGCTTCTTATAGGCGAAGAGGCGGAGTCGGAAGGCTGACGGGGCCACCACACAGTAGGGCGGCGCGCCTGGCTCCTTGGCCGCGCCGGCCACATGTGCGGGGCCCACAGGGCCCTCCTCTGGTCCCTCTCGGGTGTTCTGGAAGCTTCGTGGAATTATAAGATGCTGGGCGTTGATTTCGTCCAATTCCGAGAATATTTCCTTGCTAGGATTTCTGAAACCAAAAACAACAGAAAACAGGAACTGGCACTTCGGCATCTCGTCAATAGGTTAGTTCCGGAAAACGCATAAAATCATCATAAAGTGTGTACAAAACATGTAGGTATTGTCATAAAACAAGCATGGAACATCAGAAATTATAGATACGTTGGAGACGTATCAGCATCACCAAGCTTAGTTCCTACTCGTCCTCGAGTAGGTAAACGATAAAAGAATAATTTCTGAAGTGACATGCTACCAACATAATCTCGATCATACTATTGTAAAGCATATGAGATGAATGCAGCGATTCAAAGCAATGGTAAAGACAATGATTAAACAACTGAATCATATAGCAAAGACTTTTCATGAATAGTACTTTCAAGACAAGCATCAATAAGTCTTGCATAAGAGTTAACTCATAAAGCAATAAATTCTAAATAAAGGCATTGAAGCAACACAAAGGAAGATATAAGTTTCAGCGGTTGCTTTCAACTTGTAACATGTATATCTCATGGATAGTTGTCAATGCAAAGTAATATGATGAATGCAAATATGCAAGCATGTAAGAATCAATGCACAGTTAACACAAGTGTTTGCTTCTAAGATGGAAGAAGTAGGTGAACTGACTCAACATAAAAGTAGAAGAAAGGCCCTTCGACGAGGGAAGCATGGATTGCTATATTTGTGCTAGAGCTTTTATTTTGAAAACAAGAAACAATTTTGTCAACGGTAGTAATAAAGCATATGTGTTATGTATAAGATATCCTATAAGTTGCAAGCCTCATGCATAGTATACCAGTAGTGCCCACACCTTGTCCTAATTAGCTCGAATTTACATGGATTATCATCGCAATAGATATGTTTTAACCAAGTATCACAAAGGGGTACCTCTATGCCGCCTGTACAAAGGTCTAAGGAGAAAGCTCGCATTGGATTTCTCGCTTTTGATTATTCTCAACTTAGACATCTGATGTCTACTCACGCTTCTTTTCATGTAGACAGTGTTGGGCCTCCAAGAGCAGAGGTTTGTAGAACAGCAGCAAGTTTCCCTTAAGTGGATCACCCAAGGTTTATCGAACTCAGGGAGGAAGAGGTCAAAGATATCCCTCTCAAGCAACCCTGCGATCACAATGCAAGAAGTCTCTTGTGTCCCCAACACACCTAATACACTTGTCAGATGTATAGGTGCACTAGTTCGGCGAAGAGATAGTGAAATACATGTGGTATGAATGAATATGAGCAGTAGTAACGGCACCAGAAAAGTGCTTTGCTACCCAGGACTGGCGTGTGGTTGATGGTGGTAATATTGCGGATAGTACAGATGCAGTAGAACAGTAAACAAGCAGCGATAGCAGTATTTAGGAACAAGGCCTAGGGATCATACTTTCACTAGTGGACACTCTCAACATTGATCACATAGTAGAATAAATAGATAGATGCTAGACTCTACACTCTCTTGTTGGATGATGAACACCAATAACTGTGTAGGATTACGAACCCTCAATGCCGGAGTTAACAAGCTCCACAATATTCGATGTTCATATTTAAATAACCTTAGAGTGCACGACAGATCAACACAACCAAACCAAGTACTAACATAGCATGCACACTGTCACCTTCACGCTACGAAAGGAGGAATAGATCACATCAATACTATCATAGCAATAGTTAACTTCATAATCTACAAGAGATCACAATCATAACCTACGCCAAGTACTACACGATGCACACACTGTCACCATTACACCGTGCAGGAGGAATAGACTACTTTAATAACATCACTAGAGTAGCACACAGATAAATTGTGATACAAAACACATTGCAATCATAAAGAGATATAAATAAGCACTTCACTATGCCATTCATAACAGTGAATAAGTATTCTGTGAAATATAGCCTAAGAGACCCACACGGTGCACACACTGTCACCTTTACACACGTGGGACAAGGAGTCTCCGGAGATCACATAAGTAAAATTCACTTGACTAGCATAATGACATCTAGATTACAAGCATCATCATATGAATCTCAATCATGTAAGGCAGCTCATGAGATTATTGTATTGAAGTACATAGGGAGAGAGATTAACCACATAGCTACCGGTACAGCCCTGAGCCTCGATGGAGAACTACTCCCTCCTCATGGGAGACAGCAGCGTTGATGAAGATGGCGGTGGAGATGGCAGCGGTGTCGATGGAGAAGCCTTCCGGGGGCACTTCCCCGTCCCAGCGGCGTGCCAGAACAGAGACTCTTGTCCCCCAGATCTTGGCTTCGCGATGGCGGCGGCTCTGGATGGTTTCTCGTCCCGTGGCTTTTTCGTATCGAATATTTAGGTCAGGGACCTTTATATAGGCGAAGAGGCGGAGTCGGAGGGTTAACGAGGCGACGACACAATAGGGGGGTGCGGGCCCCCCCTTGGCCGTGCCAGGGTGTCATCTGGTGGCCCTGTGGCCCCTCTCTGGCGACTCTCGGGTGTTCTGGAAGCTTCGTGCAATCCTAAGATGCTGGGCGTTGATTTTGTCCGATTCCGAGAATATTTCCTTACTAGGATTTCTGAAACCAAAAACAGCAGAAAACAGGAACTGGCCCTTCGGCATCTCGTCAATAGGTTAGTTCCGGAAAACGCATAAATATGACATAAAGTATGCATAAAACATGTAGATATCATCAATAATGTGGCATGGAACATAAGAAATTATCGATACGTCGGAGACGTATCAGCATCCCCAAGCTTAGTTTCTGCTCGTCCCGAGCAAGTAAACGATAACAAAGATAATTTCTGGAGTGACATGCCATCATAATCTTGATCATACTATTGTAAGCATATGTAATGAATGCAGCGATCAAAGCAATGGTAAATGACATGAGTAAACAACTGAATCATAAAGCAAAGACTTTTCATGAATAGTACTTTCAAGACAAGCATCAATAAGTCTTGCATAAGAGTTAACTCATAAAGCAACAATTCAAAGTAAAGGTATTGAAGCAACACAAAGGAAGATTAAGTTTCAACGGTTGCTTTCAACTTGTAACATGTATATCTCATGGATAATTGTCAATGCAAAGTAATATAACAAGTGCAATATGCAAGTATGTAGGAATCAATGCACAGTTCACACAAGTGTTTGCTTCTTGAGGTGGAGAGAAATAGGTGAACTGACTCAACATAAAAAGTAAAAGAAAGGCCCTTCGCAGAGGGAAGCATCGATTGATATATTTGTGCTAGAGCTTTTATTTTGAAAACATAAAGAGAGCATAAAAGTAAATTTTTGAGAGGTGTTTGTTGTTGTCAACGAATGGTAGTGGGCACTCTAACCCCCTTGCCAGACAAACCTTCAAAGAGCAGCTCCCATTTTATTTTATTTTTGTGTGGCACTCCTTCCAACCTTTCTTTCACAAACCATGGCTAACCGAATCCTCGGGTGCCTGCCAACAATCTCATACCATGAAGGAGTGCCTTTTTATTTTAGTTTTATTTAGATGACACTCCTCCCCACCTTTGCTTTCTCAAGCCATGGCTAACCGAATCCTTCGGGTGCCGTCCAACAATCACATACCATGGAGGAGTGTCTATTTTTGTTGATTAATTTGGGACTGGGAATCCCATTGCTAGCTCTTTTTGCAAAATTATTGGATAAGCGGATGAAGCCACTAGTCCATTGGTGAAAGTTGCCCAACAAGATTGAAAGTTAAACACCACATACTTCCTCATGAGCTATAAAACATTGACACAAATCAGAAGTAATAAATTTTGAATTGTTTAAAGGTAGCACTCAAGCAATTTACTTTGTAATGGCGGAGAAATACCATGTAGTAGGTAGGTATGGTGGACACAAATGGCATAGTGGTTGGCTCAAGGATTTGGATGCATGAGAAGTATTCCCTCTCGATACAAGGCTTAGGCTAGCAAGGTTGTTTGAAGCAAACACAAGTATGAAGCGGTACAGCAAAACTTACATAAAAGACATATTGTAAACATTATTAGACTCTACACCGTCTTCCTTGTTGTTCAAACTCAATACTAGAAATTATCTAGACCTTAGAGAGACCAATTATGCAAACCAAATTTTAGCAAGCTCTATGTATTTCTTCATTAATGGGTGCAAAGTATATGATGCAAGAGCTTAAACATGAGCACAACAATTGCCAAGTATCACATTATCCAAGACATTATAGCAATTACTACATGTAGCATTTCCCGATTCCAACCATATAATAATTTAACGAAGAAGATTCTTTCGCCATGAATATTATGAGTAAAGCCTAAGGACATATTTGTCCATATGCAACAGCGGAGCGTGTCTCTCTCCCACACAAGCATTTATTCAAACAAAAACAAAAACAAAAACAAACAGACGCTCCAAGTAAAGTTCATAAGATGTGACCGAATAAAAATATAGTTTCAAGAGAAGGAACCTGATAATTTTGTCGATGAAAAAGGGGATGCCTTGGGCATCCCCAAGCTTAAATGCTTGAGTCTTCTTGAAATATGCAGGGGTGAACCACCGGGGCATCCCCAAGCTTAGAGTTTTCACTCTTCTTGATCGTAGTATATCATCCTCCTCTCTTGACCCTTGAAAACTTCCTCCACACCAAACTCAAAACAACTCATTAGAGGGTTAGTGAACAATCAAAATTCACATGTTCAGAGGTGACATAATCATTCTTAAAACTTCTGGACATTGCTCAAAGCTACTGGAAGTCAATGGAACAAAGAAATCCATCCAACATAGCAAAAGAAGCAATGCGAAATAAAAGGCAGAATCTGTCAAAACAGAACAGTCCGTAAAGACGAATTTCTAAGAGGCACCAGACTTGCTCAAATGAAAATGCTCAAATTGAATGAAAGTTGCGTACATATCTGAGGATCACTCACGTAAATTGGCATAATTTTCTGAGTTACCTACAGAGAATTAGGCCCAGATTCGTGAAAGCAAGAAATCTGTTTCTGCGCAGTAATCCAAATCTAGTATCAACCTTGCTATCAAAGACTTTACTTGGCACAACAATGCAACAAAACTAAGATAAGGAGAGGTTGCTACAGTAGTAACAACTTCCAAGACACAAATATAAAAAAAAATTATTGTAGTAAAATAAACACATGGGTTATCTCCCAAGAAGTTCTTTCTTTATAGCCATTAAGATGGGCTCAGCAGTTTTAATGATGCACTCGCAAGAAATAGTATTTGAAGCAAAAGAGAGCATCAAGAAGCAAATTAAAAACACATTTAAGTCTAACATGCTTCCTATGAAAAGGAATCTTGTAAATAAACAAGTTATGTTGGCATAATGCAATAAGCATAGGAAAACTAGACAAGCTCAACTTCAAAATTTTAAGCATATAGAGAGGTGTTTTAGTAACATGAAAATTTCTACAACCATATGTTCCTCTCTCATAATAATGTCCAGTAGCATCATGAGCAAACTCAACAATATAACTATCACATAAAGCATTCTTATCATGAGTCTCATGTATAAAATTATTACTCTCCACATAAGCATAATCAATTTTATTAGTTGTAGTGGGAGCAAATTCAACAAAGTAGCTATCATTAAATATAGGAGGCATATTGTAATCATAATCAAATTTATCCTCCATAACAGGCGGTACTAAAAGACTACTATCATTATAATCATCATAAATAGGAGGCAAAGTATCATCAAAGTAAATTTTCTCCTCAATGCTTGGTGGACTAAAAAGATCATGCTCATCAAAACCAGCTTCCCCAAGCTTAGAATTTTCCATAGCATTAGCAACAATAGTGTTCAAAGCATTCATATTAATAACATTCCCATTAGCATGCATATAAAGTTCCATGGGTTTTTTAATTCTCTCTTCAAACACATCATGTCCTAATTCAAGATAAAGTTCATAAAGATCTCTCATATTTTTGTTGTTTTCCATTATGCCTAACTAGTGTAAACAAGAAACTAAAAGATGCAATTGCAGGATCTAAAGGAAATAGCTTCGAGTACTTACAACGGTGCCGGAAAATAGCTTAGTAGCCGAGATCCGGAGTGTGAGTACCTTTTACCTTTCCTCCCCGGCAACAGCGCCAGAAAAGTGCTTGATGTCTACTCACGCTTCTTTTCCTGTAGACAATGTTGGGCCTCCAAGAGCAGAGGTTTGTAGAACAGCAGCAAGTTTCCCTTAAGTGGATCACCCAAGGTTTATCGAACTCAGGGAGGAAGAGGTCAAAGATATCCCTCTCAAGCAACCCTGCGATCACAATGCAAGAAGTCTCTTGTGTCCCCAACACACCTAATACACTTGTCAGATGTATAGGTGCACTAGTTCGGTGAAGAGATAGTGAAATACAGGTGGTATGAATGAATATGAGCAGTAGTAACGGCACCAGAAAAGTGCTTTGCTGCCCAAGACTGGCGTGTGGTTGATGGTGGTAATATTGCGGACAGTACAGATGCAGTAGAACAGTAAACAAGCAGCGATAGCAGTATTTAGGAACAAGGCCTAGGGATCATACTTTCACTAGTGGACACTCTCAACATTGATCACATAACAGAATAAATAGATAGATGCTAGACTCTACACTCTCTTGTTGGATGATGAACACCACTAACTGTGTAGGATTACACGAACCCTCAATGCCGGAGTTAACAAGCTCCATAATATTCGATGTTCATATATAAATAACCTTAGAGTGCACGACAGATCAACACAACCAAACCAAGTACTAACATAGCATGCACACTGTCACCTTCACACTACGAAAGGAGGAATAGATCACATCAATACTATCATAGAAATAGTTAACTTCATAATCTACAAGAGATCACAATCATAACCTACGCCAAGTACTACACAATGCACACACTGTCACCATTACACCGTGCAGGAGGAATAGACTACTTTAATAACATCACTAGAGTAGCACACAGATAAATTGTGATACAAAACACATTGCAATCATAAAGAGATATAAATAAGCACTTCACTATGCCATTCATAACAGTGAATAAGTATTCTGTGAAATATAGCCTAAGAGACCCACACGGTGCACACACTGTCACCTTTACACATGTGGGACAAGGAGTCTCCGGAGATCACATAAGTAAAATTCACTTGACTAGCATAATGACATCTAGATTACAAGCATCATCATATGAATCTCAATCATGTAAGGCAGCTCATGAGATTATTGTATTGAAGTACATAGGGAGAGAGATTAACCACATAGCTACCGGTACAGCCCTTAGCCTCGATGGAGAACTACTCCCTCCTCATGGGAGACAGCAGCGTTGATGAAGATGGCGGTGGAGATGGCAGCGGTGTCGATGGAGAAGCCTTCCGGGGGCACTTCCCCGTCCCGGCGGCGTGCCGGAACAGAGACTCCTGTCCCCCAGATCTTGGCTTCGCGATGGCGGCGGCTCTGGATGGTTTCTCGTCCCGTGGCTTTTTCGTATCGAAGATTTAGGTCAGGGACCTTTATATAGGCGAAGAGGCGGAGTCGGAGGGTCAACGAGACGACGACACAATAGGGGGGCGCGGGCCCCCCCTTGGCCGCGCCAGGGTGTCATCTGGTGGCCCTGTGGCCCCTCTCTGGCGACTCTCGGGTGTTCTGGAAGCTTCGTGCAATCCTAAGATGCTGGGCATTGATTTCGTCCGATTCCGAGAATATTTCCTTACTAGGATTTCTGAAACCAAAAACAGCAGAAAACAAGAACTGGCCCTTCGGCATCTCGTCAATAGGTTAGTTCTGGAAAACGCATAAATATGACATAAAGTATGCATAAAACATGTAGATATCATTAATAATGTGGCATGGAACATAAGAAATTATCGATACGTCGGAGACGTATCAACATCCATACCGGGACAACATAGACAACAAATAATGGACTCCTCTTTAATGCATAAGCATTCAACAACAAATAATATTCTCATAAGAGATATAGGATTGTTGTCCAAAACTGAAACTTCCACCATGGATCATGGCTTTAGTTAGTGGCCCAATGTTCTTCTCTAACAATATGCATACTCAAACCATTCAACTCATGATAAATCACCCTTACTTCAGACAAGACGAACATGCATAGCAACTCACATGATATTCAACAAAGGGTAGTTGATGGCGTCCCCAGGAACATGGTTATCGCACAACAAGCAACTTAATAAGAAATAAGATACATAAGTACATATTCAATACCACAATAGTTTTTAGGCTATTTGTCCCATGAGCTATATATTGCAAAGACAAAGAATAGAAATTTAAAGGTAGCACTCAAAAAATTTACTTTGGAATGGCAGAGAAATACCATGTAGTAGGTAGGTATGGTGGACACAAATGGCATAGTTTTTGGCTCAAGGATTTGGATGCATGAGAAGTAATCCCTCTCAATACAAGGCTTAGGCTAGCAAGGTTGTTTGAAGCAAACACAAGTATGAACCGGTACAGCAAAACTCACATAAAAACATATTGCAAGCATTATAAGACTCTACACTGTCCTCCTTGTTGTTCGACCCTTACTAGAAAATATCTAGACCTTAGAGAGACCAATCATGCAAACCAAATTTCAGCAAGCTCTATGTATTTCTTCACTAATAGGTGCAAGGTATATGATGCAAGAGCTTAAACATGAGCACAACAATTGCCAAGTATCAAATTATTCAAGACATTATACCATTTACCACATGTAGCATTTTCTGTTTCAAACCATATAACAATGAACGAAGCAGTTTCAACCTTCGCCATGAACATTATGAGTAAAGAACACATGTGTTCATATGAACCAGCGGAGCGTGTCTCTCTCCCACACAAGCATTTATTCAGAGAATGAAAATAACAAAACTAAAATAAAAGCACACAGACGCTCCAAGTAAAGTACATAAGATGTGATGGAATAAAAATGTAGTTTCACTAGAGGAACCTGATAATGTTGTCGATGAAGAAGGGGATGCCTTGGGCATCCCCAAGCTTAGATGCTTGAGTCTTCTTGAAATATGCAGGGATGAACCACCGGGACATCCCCAAGCTTAGAGCTTTCACTCTCCTTGATCATATTGTATCATCCTCCTCTCTTGATCCTTGAAAACTTCCTCCA
Source organism: Lolium perenne (assembly GCF_019359855.2). NCBI lineage: Eukaryota > Viridiplantae > Streptophyta > Magnoliopsida > Poales > Poaceae > Lolium > Lolium perenne. Next base: position 73,815,821 of record NC_067245.2, read on the forward strand.
CACCAAACTCAAAACAACTCATTAGAGGGTTAGTGCATAATCAAAATTCACATGTTCAGAGGTGACACAATCATTCTTAACACTTCTGGACATTACCCAAAGCTACTGGAAGTTAATGGAACAAAGAAATCAATTCAACACAGCAAAAGAGGCAATGCGAAATAAAAAGGCAGAATCTGTCAAAACAGAACAGTCCGTAAAGACGAATTTTTTAGAGGCACTGGACTTGCTCAGATGAAAATGCTCAAATTGAATGAAAGTTGCGTACATATCTGTGGATCACGCACGTAAATTGGCAGATTTTTCTGAGTTACCTACAGAGAACACTGCCCAAATTCGTGACAGACAGAAATCTTTTTCTGCGCAGTAATCCAAATCTAGTATGAACCTTACTATCAAAGACTTCACTTGGCACAACAATGCAACAAAATAATATAAGGAGAGGTTGCTACAGTAGTAACAACTTCCAAGACACAAATATAAAACAAAATTACTGTAGTAAAATAAACACATGGGTTATCTCCCAAGAAGTGCTTTCTTTATAGCCATTAAGATGGGCTCAGTAATTTTAATGATGCACTCGTGAGAATGAATAGTTGAAGAAAAAGAGAGCATCAAAAGGCAAATTCAAAACAAATTTAAGCCTAACCCACTTCCTATGAAAAGGAATCTTTTAAATAAACAAATTCATGAAGAGCAAAGTGAATAGCATAGGAAAACTAGACAAGTGCAACTTCAAGATTTTCAGCAAAAAGAGAGGTGTTTTAGTAACATGAAAATTTCTACAACCATATTTTCCTCTCTCATAATAATATCCAGTAGCATCATGAGCAAACTCAACAATATAAGTATCACATAAAGCATTCTTATCATGAGTCTCATGCATAAAATTATTACTCTCCATATAAGCATAATCAATTTTATTAGTAATAGTGGGAGCAAATTCAACAAAGTAGCTATCATTATTATTCTCATCAAGTGTAGGAGGCACAGTATAATCATAATAAAATTTACTCTCCATAGTAGGTGGCACCAAAAGACCACTATCATTATAATCATCATAAATAGGAGGCAAAGTATCATCAAAGAAAATTTTCTCCTCAATTCTTGGGGGACTAAAAATATCAAGCTCATCAAAACCAGCATCCCCAAGCTTAGAATTTTCCATATCATTAGCAACAATGGTGTTCAAAGTGTTCATACTAATATGTTCCGTAAGTTTTTTAATTTTCGCATCAAACCATCCATGTCTTAACTCAGGAAATAGATTAAAAAGCTCACAATTGTTTTCCATTATGCCTTACTAGTGTAAAACAAGAAACAAAAAGATGCAATTGCAGGATCTAAAGGAAATAGCTTCGAGCACTTACAACGGCGCCAGAAAATAACTTAGTTACCTGGGACCGGAGTGTGAGTGCCTTTTACCTTTCCTCCCCGGCAACGGCGCCAGAAAATAGCTTGATGTCTATGCACGCTTCTTTTCCTGTAGACAGTGTTGGGCCTCCAAGAGCAGAGGTTTGTAGAACAGCAGCAAGTTTTCCCTTAAGTGGATCACCCAAGGTTTATCGAACTCAGAGAGGAAGAGGTCAAAGATATCCCTCTCAAGCAACCCTGCAATCACGATACAAGAAGTCTCTTGTGTCCCCAACACACCTAATACACTTGTCAGATGCATAGGTGCACTAGTTTGGCGAAGAGATAGTGAAATACAAGTGGTATGAATGAATATGAGCAGTAGTAACGGTGCCAGAAAATAGCTTGCTGGCGTGCAGTTGATGGTGGTAATACTGCAGGAAGTAAAGATGCAGTAGAACAGTAAATAAGCGATGATTGCAGTATTTGGAAACAAGGCCTAGGGGTCATACTTTCACTAGTGGACACTCTCAGCATTGATCACATAATAAAACCACTCTACACTGAACACCATTAATTGCGTAGGGCTACAAGAGCACCTCAATGCCGGAGTTACCAAGCTCCACAACATTCGATGTTCATATTTAAATAACCTTAGAGTGCATGATAGACCAACGCAATTATACCAAGTACTAACATAGCATGCACACTGTCACCAACAGACTATGAAAGGAGGAATATATCACATCAATACCATCATAGTAATAGTTAACTTCATAATCTACAAGAGATCACAATCATAAACTACGCCAAGTACTACATGATGCACACACTGTCACCATTACATCATGGAGGAGGAATAGAGTACTTTAATAACATCACTAGAGTAGCACATAGATTAATAGTGATACAAAGCTCATATGAATCTCAATCATGTAAGGTAGCTCATGAGATCATTGTATTGAAGTACATGGGAGAGAGATGAACCACATAGCTACCGGTACAACCCTTAGCCTCGGGGGAGAACTACTCCCTCCTCATCATGGGAGACAGCAGCGGTGACGAAGATGGCGGTGGTGTCGATGGAGATGCCTTCCGGGGGCACTTCCCCGTCCCGACGGCGTGCCGGAACAGAGACTTCTGTCCCCCGAATCTTGGCTTCGCGATGGCGGCGGCTCTGGAAGGTTTCTCGTACCGTGGCTTATTCGTATCGAAGATTTAGGTCAGGGGTCTTCTTATAGGCAAAGAGGCGGAGTCGGAAGGCTGACAGGGCCACCACACAGTAGGGCGGCGCGCCTGGCTCCTTGGCCGCGCCGGCCACATGTGTGGGGCCCACAAGGCCCTCCTCTGGTCCCTCTCGGGTGTTCTGGAAGCTTCGTGGAATTATAAGATGCTGGGCGTTGATTTCGTCCAATTCCGAGAATATTTCCTTACTAGGATTTCTGAAACCAAAAACAGCAGAAAACAGGAACTGGCACTTCGGCATCTCGTCAATAGGTTAGTTCCGGAAAACGCATAAAATCATCATAAAGTGTGTACAAAACATGTAGGTATTGTCATAAAACAAGCATGGAACATCAGATACGTTGGAGACGTATCAGCCGTCTTGCCCGATGCATGATTGAGCTAGAGATAGCAGCCCTACCGTGGATCAACTTGACCGCCGGTGCGTCTCGAGAAGAACGACGGGGAGGGGAAGCTTCTTCTTCGCACGGACGGGACGGGGAGGGGAAGCTCTTCGGACGGACGGGGATAAGTTGTGTAGCGGTGGGTGGGGGGTCATGCGGCCGGGCCGCCCGGTAGTGGTGTTTAATGGAGTTGCGTGTGTAATTTGCTGTGCACAAGGTTGAGGAATAGGCGGTTCCCTTTGCCGCGCGCACAATTCAAACTATCCCGCCCATGTAGTTTAAATTCGCCCTATTTTCGTTAAATCGACATAAAGTCATGTGAGTGGGTGGAAATTAGCAAAGTTGCTTGAAAAATAGTAAAACTCTGGAATTATCCTTTAAATATGCTCTACTTCGTGTGAAAATCGGGGTGTGGAGGCATGTTGAGCTGTTTTATTTGTACTTTCTTCATTAAAACTCCCATTTTATGCACTTTGGATGGAAAGAAATCATTTGTACATAAATTTTGACAACGCTATTTGCAAACATTAATTGTTTTACATGCCAAGATGCACCCATCCACCAAATATGGGGCAAAAGTTTATCACAATCTAGATATATATGTATAATTAGTGAGGGACCCCTTTTGATTTTGTGCAATATCCACTAATTAGCTAGAGAGAAGGGGTCAGTTAATTAGGCCATGTTAGGGGCTATGTGTTTTAGATTAGGGTTGTGTGGATTCAAATACAACTTCTTTATTTGTGTGCTATGATTAATCAAAACTAGACCGATCGACTGCGCACACATTATTAGAGGCACATGCCTTTGCGCACAAAGTGCATGTGTGTGTTGTTGGCCACCAACGAGAGAGCGGCGAGAGAGCGATTGAAATCCCCAAATTAAACACATATATAAGCATACATGGTTAGTCCATGCATGCATATTAATTATATATTGTGAGGAAAATAAATTAAAGTGCATGCGTATATATATATAAGTGTGTTTCTTGGCCACCAACAATATATAGATCGAGAGAGAGATTGAAATATATATATCTCCAAGAATATGTTCAAATATATATTGAAATATATGCACGAATGATATGCAAGGTATGCCATGCGCACATGCACACTAATTATATATATATTATGAGACAACTTAATCAAATGTGTTTTCATTCGAGATCGAGAACTTGTCAAAAATCAAGTTAATTAATTTATCAGCGCTAATTAGTTGGTCGCCTGCTTGATGCGCAATTAAGTGTCGTTGGCCTATATATGTAGGGTTTAATTAGGGTTTAGGGTTAGCTAGGGGTTAGGGTTAGGGTTAGGGTTTAGGGTTTAGGGTTTAGGGTCTAGGGTTTAGGGTTTAGTGTTTAGGGTGTTTAGGGTGTACGTTTAGGGTATAATTAGGGATTAGGGTTTTAGGGTTTTAGGGTTTAAGGTTTAGGGATCATCGATCGAGTGCACACACACATTATTAGAGGCACCCGCGCCAATTTGCGCATAAAGTGCATGCATATATATATAAGTGTGTTTCTTGGCCACCAACGATATATAGATCTAGAGAGAGATTGAAATATATTTCGGGTTTAGGGTTTAGGGTTTAGGGTCTAGGGTTAGGGTTTAGTGTTTAGGGTTTAGGGTTTAGGGTCTAGGGTTTAGGGTTTAGTGTTTAGGGTGTTTAGGGTGTCCGTTTAGGGTATAATTAGGGATCAGGGATTAGGGTTTTAGGGTTTAAGGTTTAGGGATCATCGATCGAGCTAGTGCACACACACATTATTAGAGGCACCTGCGCCTTTGCGCATAAAGTGCATGCGTATATATATAAGTGTGTTTTTTGGCCACCAACGATATATAGATATAGAGAGAGATTGAAATATATTTAGGGTTTATGGTTTAGGGTTTAGGGTCTAGGGTTAGGGTTTAGGGTTTAGGGTTTAGTGTTTAGGGTTTAGGGTTTAGGGTCTAGGGTCTAGGGTTTAGGGTTTAGTGTTTAGGGTGTTTAGGGTGTACGTTTAGGGTATAATTAGGGATCAGGGATTAGGGTTTTAGGGTTTAAGGTTTCGGGATCATCGATCGAGCTAGTGCACACACACATTATTAGAGGCACCCGCGCCTTTGCGCATAAAGTGCATGCGTATATATATATAAGTGTGTTTCTTGGCCACCAACGATATATATATAGATCGAGAGAGAGAGATTGAAATATATATATATATCCCCAAGAATATGTTCAGATATATATTGAAATATATATATATATATGCACAAATGATATGTGCATGGTATGCCATGCGCGCATGCACACTAATTGTATATATATTATGAGGCAACTTAATCAAATGTGTTTTCATTCGAGAGAACTTGTCAAGATTCAAGTTAATTAATTTATCAGCGCTAATTAGTTGGTCGCCTGCTTGATATGCAATTAAGTGTCGTTGGCCTATATATATATATGTAGGGTTTAATTAGGGTTTAGGGTTTAGGGTTAGCTAGCTAGGGTTTTAGGGTTAGGGTTAGGGTCTAGGGTTTAGGGTTTGGGGTTTAGTGTTTAGGGTTTAGGGTCTAGGGTTAGGGTTTAGGGTTTAGTGTTTAGGGTTTAGGGTTTAGGGTGTAGTGTTTAGGGTTTAGGGTCTAGGGTTTAGGGTTTAGTGTTTAGGGTGTACGTTTAGGGTATAATTAGGGATTAGGGATTAGGGTTTTAGGGTTTAATGTTTAGGGATCATCGATCGAGTGCACACACATTAATTATTAGAGGCACCCACGCCTTTGCGCATAAAGTGCATGCGTATATATATAAGTGTGTTTCTTGGCCACCAACGATATATATATCTAGAGAGAGATTGAAATATATTTAGGGTTTATGGTTTAGGGTTTAGGGTTTAGGGTCAAGGGTTGGGGTTTAGGGTTTAGGGTTTAGTGTTTAGGGCTTAGGGTTTAGGGAGTAGTGTTTAGGGTTTAGGGTCTAGGGTTTAGGGTTTAGTGTTTAGGGTGTTTAGGGTGTACGTTTAGGGCATAATTAGGGATTAGGGTTTTAGGGTTTAAGGTTTAGGGATCATCGATCGAGTGCACACACACATTATTAGAGGTACCCGCGCCTTTGTGCATAAAGTGCATGCGTATATATATAAGTGTGTTTCTTGGCCACCAACGATATATAGATCGAGAGAGAGAGATTTAAATATATATATATCCCCAAGAATATGTTCAAATATATATTGAAATATATGCACAAATGATATGCAAGGTATGCCATGCGCGCATGCACACTAATTATATATATATTATGAGACAACTTAATCAAATGTGTTTTCATTCGAGATCGAGAACTTGTCAAAATTCAAGTTAATTAATTTATCAGCGCTAATTAGTTGGTCGCCTGCTTGATGCGCAATTAAGTGTCGTTGGCCTATATATGTAGGGTTTAATTAGGGTTAGGGTTAGGGTTAGTGTTAATTAGGGTATAGGGTCTAGGGTTTAGGGTTTAGTGTTTAGGGTTTAGGGTTTAGTGTTTATGTTTTAGGTTTTAGGGTTTAGTGTTTAGGGTTGAGGGTTTAGTGTTTAGGGTTTAGGGTTTAGGGTTTAGTGTTTAGGGTGTTTAGGGATTAGGGATTAGGGTTTTAGGGTTTTATGGTTTAAGGTTTAGGGATCATCAATCGAGTGCGCACACACATTATTAGAGGCACCCGCGCCTTTGCGCATAAAGTGCATGCGTATATATATAAGTGTGTTTCTTGGCCACCAACGATATATAGATCGAGAGATAGAGATTGAAATCCCCAAGAATATGTTCAAATATACGCACACACATGAATTATTAGAGGCACCCGCGCCTTTGCGCATAAAGTGCATGCATATGTGTGTTGTTCTGGCCACCAACGATAGATCGAGAGAGAGAGAGAGATAGATTGAAATCCCCAAGAATTAGAGGACCCCCTTGCACAAGTGTTGGCCATCTATATATAATATGAATCCCAATAATGTTCATACATGATAGGGCATATGTGTGAAGCAATTTTTTTTCGAGAACTTGTAAAGATTCAAATTTATCAGTGCTAATGGAAACTAGTGCACATTAGAGGACCCCCTTGCACACGTGTTGGCCATCTATGTATAGTTTGAATCCCAATAATGTTCATACATGATAGGCTATATGTGAATCAATTTTTTCTTCCAAGAACTTGTCAAGATTCAAATTTATCGGTGCTAATGGAAACTAGTGCGCACTAGACGAGCCCCTTGCGCAAGTACTGGCCATTACATATAGTTTAAAACTCAAGAATGTTCATACATGATAGAACATATGTGTAAAGGAATTTTTTCCCGTGAACTTGTCAAAATTCAAGTTTATCGGTGCAAATGGAAACTAGTCCAAAAAATTACATAGAGGTCCAAGAGAACTAGACAATAACTAATAGGACCTGCAACTTTACAAAAAGGACCCCAAAACATATAGAAGAAAATCAATCGAGTCCTTCTGGACCGCACATCAGATCTCTGCTCCGCATCCTTTCCAGCAACTCCGTCGCCGGGGACGCACCACTTGGGACGGTGTCGCCGGTAGTCGCCAGGACGAAGGAGAAGAAGGGCCTCAGCAACGGCATATTGGCTCTGAGAAGGGCCGCTGAAAGGCCAAGATGTTCACGGGCAAGACGAATGACGCCGTCGTATGCCCCGAGCTTGTGAACGTTAGCAGCTTGACTTCCCCATTGGCCAGATCTGAAGCACTGACCAAAGCAAGCCTCACCGTTAGCGTCATCACCTTGATAGCACCAGATCGGGGTTTTGCCGGCAAGATCCGCCAGATTCACCATAGGCCAGATCTGAAGCCGATGACGAGATCCCCGACTCCATTGCGCCATTCTGCTCATGGGAAACACTGGATCTAAGCTTACAACAACACTAACTCCCTCGGATCCAAATTAGCTGACTCAACTTTGCTTATCTAAATATGGATGTATCCACACATGTTTTTACCCTAGATACATACACGTCTAAGGAAAGTTGAATCAATTAATTTAGTTCGGAGGGTGTACGATATACAGAGAGAAGTCGGCCTCGTCTCCGGCCGGCGAGGCTGCCGGAGAGAAGGGGGAGAGGAGCCGGGGGAGTGGGAGAGACTCGAGAGAGAAAGAGAAGAGCAAGAAATGAGAGCTCCCTGGGGAAGAACATTTTTTTTGTTGTTCTGCTCGTAGCTTGAAACTGAAACTTTCGGCCGCGCGCCAAATCATCCCGCCGCATCCATTCGAAAATCCCGTGACTAGTTTTACCCTTTTAACCCTGGTCCGGAAGCTACAACCCACCGACCATGGAGGGCTCATTCGGTAACAATGAAATATCTTGCCTAGATCCCGAACCCTATCCACAGGCCCACACCCACCAACCAACCATTCGCCCCATTAGCTCAAAAATACTCTCACACGCCAAAGCTCCGACTCTCTACAGTACTAGATCAGCTTCGCCGCCGGCATACTCCTCCACAGCGTAGCCTTGATCGTGTTGGCTGTCCACCCACCTGATCCGCTCCCCCGCCGCCCTCGCCACCAACGGATCTGCTTCACCGCCGACCTCGCCACCGACGGATCTGCTTCACCGCCGACCTCGCCACCGGCGGATCTGCTTCACCGTCGACCTCATCCACAACGTAGCAATCAACGCATTTCCTATCGATGCATCGGATCCTCTCCAACGGAACCGGGTCTACTTCACCGCGGCCCCCCCTCCACAGAAGCCGATCTATTCCACCGACTACCTCGGCGCAGCGGCTGTATCAACTTCACTGAATCCCTTGCCAGCCAACCAGATCTGCTTCACTAACGCCCGCTTCTACTAAAACAGGGTCGACTCATCGTCTCCCGCGTTCGCCGCCGCTGGAATGCAAGTTGCCGCCCCCGTCCACCCCGCCGCAGCTTGGTTAGTACGCTGGCCCGTTAGATCGCGGTGTTTCTTTAGCCATGTTTTGTGTAGTTATTTGCAGATCTCATATGCCATTAAATTTCTTGATATGTTACTTCGCATGAATTTCGTTTAAATATTGTACAGTACAAAAGAATTATCCGGTCGCTACCATCATGTTCATTCTACTGACACTTGTGTGCATCCACATATTTATAGCCTTATACCCATTCATTTGCTGCCAACTGTATTTGTACTGCATGCTATTCCTTTTATAGTCATGCTATGGGCATTTCCAATCTGGTTGTTCTTATACCACGTCATTAGCTCACCACTAGCCGCTAGATGTTTTCTCGTGTCTGCTATTCTCACACTGCTTTTATAATCATGCTATGTGCTTTTCCAATCTGCTTGCTCTTATACCTCGTCTTTACCTTATAGCTATTTTTTTCCATGAATGCTCCTGTCGCACAGCTTCTATAGTTATTGCTGCGTGCATGTCTGGTCTTTGTATTATCGCAGACTAACTTGTCAATGTTGTTTTTCCTAGGGATTGATCATGCGAACAACTTATTAGAATATCCAACATTAATAGCGGGGACGCTAGGGAAGATTGGAATCTGAGTTCTTGGTTGGTAACTTTGGCAGTTTACATCCGTTATTATCTATAACATATATGCATTGTTCCTTATGGAAGAGATTAACACTTGGAACCCTGCCATAGCAATGCCATCCATGCTTTTCTATGTTTCTGCCTATTTGATATGCTTGTCTTGGAGCAAATGCGAAGGTGATTTGAACCTGACATTTGGTCATTCTTAATGCCAGTTTACTTTATGTGGAAAACCTTGGCATTACCTACTCTAAATCTGAATGTCTGAAATTCTTATCTCGTGCAAAGCAACATCTAGTTGGTTTTAATCTGATATCTGGTAAATATTGGCTTATTCATTTGGCAGCTCAAGTTTTTGTTATTTGAAACCAGCTGACTTGGTCTTAAATGTGATATCTAAACACAGATTAAGTACAATGGAGCAAGAGGATTAGCATTTCACTTGATGGCTGAACCTAAAATGACAGGCATGTCGACCACGACTAGTGCACGCAAGAGAAGGACCTGCAGCGTGCCAGTATGTGCTTAGTACATGCATCTTATCTTATCTTGTGCTTATTTCTGCTACATGCTGTTATCTGATCTCTACATTGCGTAATACATGTTTGAATAGTTAATTATTGTAACTATTTTTGCAATATTACCAGAATGCAATTTTAGTGAAGCAGTCATCATTAGAAGATAGTCGCCAAAGCGACCCTGTGCAACATTATGATGTAAGTCTGCTTAGTACAAGTTCCATACATTGTCTTATTTATGCAACTTGTTATTATCTTATATCTACATTGCATAATAAATGTTTGAATAGTTCACTGTTGTAACTATGTTTGCAATATTAGTAGAATGCAGTTGTAATGAAGAAGTCCTTAGTAGAAGATAGAGCGCAAAAAAGGTTCCGGGGTGAGCCTATGCAACGATATAATGTAAGTTTGTGCTTAGTACGTGTGACTATCTCATATCGACAATGCTTAATACATGTTTGCATAGTTCATCGTTTAACTCTTTTTGCATTATTATCAGAATGCAGTTCTGATGAAGCAATCTTCATCAGAAGAGAGGCCCACAAAAAGTTCTGATCTTTCTTCGGATGCATCCTCTCATAGCCGTCAACCTAGACCATTCCTTTCATCAAACAGTAAATATCTCAAGGCTGTACTTTATAAAAGACATGGTATTGCTGCTTTAAGGTCTGTAGCTGATATGTTGACCAAGAGTACACAAGATTCAATCAAGGCGATTGCCAAATGTAATCGTGTTATTGATGATGCTAATAGAAGTCCTCAATGATTCTATGTAATTTTTTTATTTGGGCACATTAATTGCCTTGTAATTTTCCTAGTTATTTTATTTGTGTATGTAATTGTGTGTATCATTGATATCAGATTTTAGGCTCATGAAATTTAATGCAAGTTGACTAGTCAAACAACCAGGGCCCTACAACAGATTGGGCCGGCCCATTTACAGTAGTGTGGGACCCACTTTCATTTTGGACCGGCTCACTTACTTATTGGGCCGGCCCGTTAACACGATAGTGGGCCCACCTGCTTATTGGGCCGGCCCACTATCTTGTTGGGCAAGCCCACTTGCTATATGGTGGACCCCACATACTAAATGGGCCTATCCTTTAACAGGCAAGTGGGACCCACCTGTGTTTTGGCCCAGCCCACTATCTTATTGGGCCGGCCCACTTGCTATATGGTGGACCCCACATACTAAATGGGTCGGCCCTTTAACAGGAAAGTGGGACCCACCTGTGTTTTTGGCCCGACCTACTTTCTTGTTGGGCCAGCCCACTTGCTATATGGTGGACCCCACGTACTAAATTGGCCGGCCCTTTAACAGGAAAGTGGGACCCACCTGCGTTTTTGGCCCGGCCCACTATCTTGTTGGGCCGGCCCACTTACTATATGGTGGACCCCACATACCAAATGGGCCGGCCCTTTAACAGGAAAGTGGGATCCACCTGTGTTTTTGGCCCGACCCACTTTCTTGTTGGGCCAGCCCATTTGATCTATAGTGGACCCCACGTACTAAATGGGCCGGCCCGATAGCAGGAAAGAGTGACCCACAGGCTAAATGGGCCGGCCCAATAACTTCTTGGGCCGGCCCACTTGCTTTAAGGTGGACCCCACTTGTTAAATGAGTCGGCCCGATAACAGGAAATCGGGTCCCACATGTCTTGTGGGCCGGCCCTTTTGCCTGTTGACCCGTCAAACGAGTGCATTCGGCCCAGCCCACATGCTTAGTGGGCCGGCCCATTAAAGTTTTGACCAGTCAACCTTAGAGGTTAGGCCCGGCCCACGTAACTAATGGACCAGCCCAGCTATACAGTTGACCGGTCAAACTAAGTCAGCTGGCCCGGCCCGCAAACTTAATGGGCCGGCCCGCTTAAGACGTGGCAGGCCTCGTGTGGGCCTTCCATCTACCACGGGGTTTCAGCTGGTTAACGCCGTTAACTGCCAGTTAACGACGTCTGCCACGTGGCAGTTTGCATGACGTCAGCAGTCAACGGGCTCCCAGAAACACTTCTGCAACGGTACGATTTTCCGTGGCGGAAGGGCGCCCAAGCGCGACGGACCGAAAAAATCGTCGTAGGACTTTGCCTGACGCAGTTTCGACAACAGAACCCATATCGTCGGGTTAGGCCCATAGGCGACGAAAAATGGCCCTTAGCGGATGATTTTGGGACGTTGTCTATCAGAACTTTTCTTGTAGTGCATGGACATTCATCAACTGATGGGGGTTGCCTCATCGCAAATGTCTGGTGGTAAGTCTTTGGGGACCTCATGGTCTCCTCCATTAGTGGCAAAATACAATGTGCGCTTATCCCTTATTGAAAATTCATCGAATTCTATGACAGCTCGACCTACTGTGGAGGAGGTGATTGCCTTCGGAGGTATCCCTAAGTCCTCGTTGGGGGCGAGGACTAGTGCTAGACTGGGTGGCCAGCCTAGTGTGGACATGCCTCAAATGGAGAAGGCCATGAAGTATGCACAATTGAGAGATGCTCCTTCCTGTGCAGGTAAATCTATGCATCTTAAATTTTCTATTGTCAATAATCCTGATAATGAAATTATTCATAAAGCGGAAAAGTTAGGTATTTCTCTAGGGAATTCTGAAGGAGATGTAGTGAACTCCATTAAAGGTATTAAGTTGCTAGAAGAGGAACGAATTTTAACATTCTTACAAAAAAAATGTGGATGAGTACGTGAATAAGGAGGATGATCCTTCGACGCTTGTGATGTCTAAAGTTTCTACCCTTTGTGATGATTTGGTTGAGGATGATTGCATCCCACCGGATTTAGATGATCATTTGGAACATCTAAACCCGGTAGTTAAGGAGAAAAAGACTAGGGTGAGGAAAACATATGATACTAATAACATTCGCAGAAGTACTAGGAGAAAAATTAAAAAACAATTTTCTTGATGCAGAATTTAAAAGAAATGAATTGGAATCTGTGTGGTTTTGGGGATACCGCTAAGCATCTGTTTGTAAAAGAGGCAATTAGGGAACATAAATTAGACTTTGTAGCCTTATTGGAGACTGGAAGGTCTAATTTCTCTATTCCTTTTTTAAATCAGCTTGCGGCAGGATATAGTTATTCCTCGTTTTGTTTACCTCCTCATGGTCGTTCTGGAGGTATCTTGGTAGGTATTAATTCTGACACTCTCGAAGTGCTTAAGGTGAGTACTGGAGACTTTTGTGTAAAGCTCCATATTAAGTGCAAGAGGGATGGTTTTGAATGGATTCTAGTGCTGGTATATGGGGCTGCCCAAGAGGCACATAAAGCTGAATTCTTAGCAGAACTAGTCAAGATTTGTGAGGCTGAAACATTACCTATGTTGGTAGGTGGTGATTTCAATATTATTCGAAAGCGCGAAGAAAAAAATAATGATAATTTTAAAGCTTGTTGGCCCTTTGTCTTTAATGCCATTATTGAACATTTGAATCTACATGAAATTGCTCTATCGGGGAGACAATTTACGTGGGCGAATCGTCGTGAAGTTCCAACATATGAGAAGCTAGATAGGGTGCTTGCATCCATTTCTTGGGAACAAAAATTTCCATTAGTCACTCTACGTGCATTGACAAGAGCGGATTCAGATCATACACCGATTCTTATTGACTCAGGGGTGAAAGCACATTTGGGTAATAGGCCAAAATTTTCCTTTGAGTTGCATTGGTTGCGACAAGAAGGTTTCTTTGACATGATTAAAAAAGAATGGAATTCGGTGTTGGTGGGTTTGAATCCAATGGAGGTGTGGTTGAATAAACTTAGACATATCAGACAATTTCTTAAAGGTTGGGCAAAGAACCAAAGTGGACAATATAGGAAGGAGAAAGAGAGGTTAATGGGTATCATTGAGTGTTTGGACGTGAAAGCTGAAACGATTTGTTTATTGGCGTCGGAAAGAGCAACTCTTAAAGATGCAAATGAAAAGTTAAATATATTAGGAAGGGAGGAAGAGTCTAAATGGGCGCAAAGAGCTAAAGTTAAGCATATCCAAGAAGGGGGAAGTAATACGAGATATTTTCATTTGATTGCGAATGGAAAACATAGGAAAAAGAAAAAAATCAATTAGAACAACAGGAAGAAACTATTGTTGGGGAAGATAACTTGAAGGTATACATTACGGAATTCTATAAGAAATTATTTGGGGCACCGGTGTCTAATAATATCTCGTTGGTCGAGGGTGCAGGACATTCCCCAGATATCGACCGTTGAGAATGAGATCTTGACAGCTCCTTATTCCGAGGAAGAGATCCATGATGCACTTTTTCAGATGGAACGTAATAAAGCGCCGGGACCTGATGGTTTTCCGACAGAGTTTTATCAAAAAAATTGGGTAGTTATAAAATACGATTTGATGGCGCTATTCAATCAATTCAGTAATGGGGGCTTGCCTCTTTACAAATTGAATTTTGGCGTTATAACTTTGTTACCAAAGAAAGAGGATGCGGTGCAAATACAACAATATAGACCAATTTGTTTACTGAATGTGTGTTTTAAATTTTTTACGAAGGCAGGAACAAATCGTATAATGGGGATTGCCCCACGATTTATAAAACCCACGCAATCTGCCTTTATGCCGGGAAGGAATATCTTAGAGGGGGTGGTCATTCTTCATGAAACGATTCATGAGTTACATAATAAGAAGATGGATGGGGTACTTTTTAAGATTGATTTTGAAAAGGCTTATGATAAAGTGAAATGACCTTTCCTACAACAGACTTTGAGAATGAAGGGCTTTGATCCTGAATGGTGTCGGATGATACAACAATTTGTCCAAGGAGGGAGTGTCGGGGTTATGGTAAATGATGATATTGGTCATTATTTCCAGACAAAAAAAGGTTTGAGACAAGGTGATCCTTTGTCTCCTATTCTTTTTAATATTGTGGTGGATATGCTTGCTATCATAATTGAGCGTGCAAAAAATGATGGCCAAGTAGGAGGCCTTATCCCTCATCTTGTTGAGGGGGGGGGGGGTCTCTATATTACAATATGCCGATGATACTATCATTTTCTTGGAACATGATCTCCAGAAAGTTGTGAATATGAAATTAATTCTATGTTTATTTGAAGAACTGTCAGGACTCAAAATTAATTTCCATAAGAGTGAGATTTTTGTTTTGGTAAGGCTGGGAATGAGGTGGACCAGTACAAACAGATTTTTGGATGTGATGCTGGTTCCTTACCTTTTAAATACTTAGGTATTCCGATCCATTATAGAAAGCTTAGAAATTCTGATTGGTATCCAGTGGAGACCAGGTTTGAAAGCAAATTGGGATGCTGGAAAGGAAAATTGTTGTCCTATGCTGATAGACTTGTTCTTATATATTCTGTGTTAACAAGTTTGCCGATGTTCATGCCATCTTTTCTTGAGATACCTGTTGGGGTAAGGAAAATGTTGGATTTTTATAGATCCAGATTCTTTTGGCAATAGGAGGAAAATAAAAGAAAGTATAGACTTACCAAGTGGAATATTGTGTGCCGACCTAAAGATCAAGGGGGTCTAGGTATTAAGGTTCTTGAACTCAAGAATAGATATTTATTGAGTAAGTGGCTTTATAAACTTCTTAATGAGGATGGGGTGTGGTAAGAGTTGCTGCACAATAAATACCTAAGGCAAAAGACCTTATCTAAGGTAACAGCTAAACCTACAGACTCTTCCTTTTGGAAGGGATTGATGGGGGTTAAGGACGAGTTTTTTAGTTGAGGGTTCTTCCATATAGGTAATGGAGAAAATACCCGGTTCTGGGAAGATATCTGGTTAGGTAAAACTTCGTTAGCTCAACAATATCCATCCTTATATAATATCGTGCATCACAAGAATATAACGGTAGCTCATGTGTTAGCTCAAACGCCTCTAAATATCAGTGTCAGAAGGTTGTTGGTGGGAAACAAATGGATTTTATGGTTACAGTTATGTCGTAAGCTCATGAGGATTAATTTATCTGATGATAAAGATCAATTTGTTTGGACTTTGACAACAAATGGTATTTTTACAGTCAAATCGATGTATGAGGATCTTATGAATGACCATACACCCTTTCTACGAAAATATCTCTGGAAGGTTAGAGTTCCTTTAAAGATAAAAATATTTATGTGGTTCTTGAGTAATAAGGTGCTGCTTACTAAAGACAACTTAGCTAAAAGACGGTGGAATGGGTGTACAAAATGTGTTTTTTGCGGAGAGCAGGAGACTATTGAACATTTGTTTATCAATTGTCCCTTAGCTAAACTTTTGTGGTGTACGATTAATTTTACTTTCGCTTTTCCACATCTGACCAATATTACGAATATGTTCGGTAATTGGTTAAACGGAGTTGATAGACAATCTAAGGCTTTCATCCGTATTGGGGTTTCTGCCTTATGTTGGTCTATATGGAAGGCGGGGAATGATATTATTTTTAAGAAAAAAAATTCTTTTCACTTTTTGCAGGTTATCCATACGGTGTCACATTGGGTCCAGCTGTGGGCTCTGCTATCACCGGAGGGACAGCGGGATGCTATGGCTACTGGATGCACACGGCTCCAGATGGTCGCTCAGGATATCTTGTGTCAGGCTGGTTGGCGGCGCAGTAGACGATTACAATGAAATGTAATACTTGTTCTTTTGGTATCTTTCGTTGGTTGATTTTTGTATCAGCCCTGGGTGATGATTGAGATGTTATAAACTCAGTATACTTGGTTATGTTAATAAAATGCCGTGTGCATCATCATGATGCAGAAACCGGGGTTTTATTCCCCATTTCGGAGAAAAAACACTATATACATGTATACCTTTTTTTTAGAATCCTTTGCTTTTAGTGGAGTGGAATGTCCTGTAGGATTGAAATGGGCATACCCGTATACCGTAGTTCCGAGATATACACTTCAGGTGGTCATGGAGAATTGCTAACAATGTTTTCCAACTACAAGCATATGATCCCATCTGGTCCGAGATATATGCGGAGATGTTCTTCGCTATCCATTTTGCCCTTCCAGGATTGGGTTCTTCATTTCCACGTCGATCGATGCCCAACATCGTGCTCACCAACCGCACGTTCGAGCACAAGATTTCATGGCAGCCGAATCCTGACGGAGGCAAAGCGGGGCATCCGCAAGCCTAGGGAGCAGGAACAGAGCACATCGAGGCAGCTCAACACAGGCCGATGCTATTGGTTCCTCTCGTATACACCATGCATGTTCTTCCTTGTGTTTAGTGTAACATGTTTTCCTAGTGCTCTACAATTAATGCTGCTTAGCCCTGAGAGTCAACTTGTAGACAGGCAAATGACCTTCAATATTTTTTTAGGGACGGGATAATACTTTTACCCTAATCTAATTAAGTAGGAGTTTGACAAAAAAAAATCTCAGACGTTATGTAAAAACCTATTCTCCCGACATCATTTTCATCCAAACGCTTTGCACACGCGATAAGTTAGAAGCGGGCTTCCTTCTTAATCCATCTATAAGTAAGAAAAGCAGTGCATGCTTATTAGTATGAAAGACCCTTGTGTTGTGCTCGCTTCAAATCTCCCAAGAGATGAGCAAAGTGGCGAGGGAGGCCAAAGCTTTGTGGTTGGGGCTAGAAGGAACCGTCATCGTGAATTCGTGATCCACCAACTTGAGATTGAGTGATTGTCCTCTTGATATATTGTTGCGGGTGAATATCTTGAATGCCCGACCATTCTTTTGTAGAGATCCAGAGTCAAAGAGTGCATGACAATTGAGATTGAGTAAGTGTGTGACCGACTCCGTAGCTTTGGGGACTAGTTATACAAGATGGAATACAAACTAGTACCATGAAGTTTACGAGGTGAAGATGTGCTCCGACTCATTCAGTAGGAACCTAATTACATTCTTTACTGAACCAAAACGTAACACATCGTCAGTTCTGTTAATCTATTTTTGGGGTACTGGTAGAAGCCATATCAGTTTTGCACAACCATGCCAAGGATTCCACGGTCAAATAACCACTGATCATCCCTGGCCATCGGTTGGCCCATGTCGCAACAACAATCCAACACAAGTCCATACTCCATACCCAGTTATCCACTGTATTGCAGCGTGCTGCTGGTGGCTGTCTGCACGCATGCTAAGCCTGATGGGCAAGTGTGAGCTAACTTGATAAGAGCTAACTGGTGGTGGTGCCGTGGTGGTGAGTGTGCCATGGCATGGCTGTCCATGCAATGATACAGATCAAGCCCGGGCATGGCTTCAGAACATGGCACTCGATCAGAGTGCAGTGCTGCATAATGGAGCAGAGTTTGTTGTATGCTTAGCATCTAGGGAGTTGGAAAGTGACGCGGCTTATCGTTTCGAGTGTGATCGACTGAAAGATGGATCTGAAATCGCAATTGCACAATTTGGGTTAGTTCTATGGTTGGCGTCAGCATGCATTGATCTGATCCACCAAACTCTTATAGATCTTGTACTCCTGTAGATGGAGGTTGCAGTGCTGAAAAAGTTCAACGAGAGTGTCTTATTTGCTCTTCACTTATTCTTTCTTTAGGCCGTACAGAGAATATTCTCAAGCTGAAAAGAAGTCTAGAATGTATGGAGCGTAGCGAGAAATCTACTTTGGCTCATAGGCGTAGTCGCGTAGATGCACCCACTATTCAAAATCATATTTCAAAATAACAGGGTGTACATCCAAACATTGTTCACGCATGAAGTTTCACTGAAAATATTATTTTCTGTGGCCAGTGTAAAAATAAATCCGACGCTCCAAAATAGCTTTTAACGAGACATTTTTTGTCATTTTTACATAGTGCACACAAAATGTTTTTTCGTGCCAAATTTTTGTGAGCTAACATAGAACGTGAGAATGCACACTCATGATTTTATTTCGAATTTTTTTAACATTTTGAAATAAATTTAAAAAATATTTTTTATAATAGGTGCATCTAAACCTATGAACCAAAACACCATGTCCGAGCGGAGTAACCTATGAAGTTTCATGAACAAAAACGCCTAGCTTACCAATATTCCTCTCTCTTCTGTGAAGGCAAAATAAAGGGGAAAGGCTGATCTTTCTGTGTGGTAAGCATCTGATCATTAAAAAATAATCATGTGTCCTTTCTATGATATGTACAACCAAACACCTGGTGTGTAATTTCTATAGGATTCGGTGTCACGTTGCGTTAAATTATCCCAAATCCTATCTGGCGAACGTGCCAATTGTGGCACGTTGGTGGGCCTCCGCCCATCTTTGCCATCGAACTGAGAAATTTTTTGAAAAAAAAGCAAGTGGAAGTTGCCAGACCCCACAAAAAAAATGCGCGGCAACTTAGGTTTTCGATGGCGCGATGGGCATAATGCAGGCATGATCCCACGATATTAGGGTCCTAAATTATTAGGTGGAATCCTTGGAATCAGATAGTACAATACCATTTTGTACAAGCTACAAATTCTGCCTTACGAAAATCTTCAGGTTCACTGAGGAACACAATGGAGCACTGATTATCAGAACATGAGGCGCCGAATTATCAAAGCGTCGGCCGGTCAAAAGACAGCATGAATGGGCGGGATTACAACCTAGAGCCGGACATGCATGCATCCAAGGTTGCAGGCAGTCCCTATTAGCTGAGAAGAAAAGCGTCCTCAAGTTCACACGGAAAGCTGAAAAACTAATTGCATCTCACTGAAACTGCAGAGGCTTAACCGGCCGTGTCAGATTATTAGCTCCTTGTACTCATCAGATCCACCATCCCAAGAACTTATGTTCATAAATCACCTACCTAGCCATGCAGGCTATGCATGCTATAGGCTTATTTATTCACCATGCAACTATGCAAGCAGTGGTCACCGATCATTAGCCGCATCGATCCTCCCTGTCTTGTTTCTGCTAGCATCAGCATGTATTTTGCAGACTCTTCAGTGCTTAGCTTGGCATGCCTCGCCTTGATGAACTCCTCTTTCAGGAACAGAATCATGGTGTTTGCGCTTAAGCGACGTCGCAGGGGATGAGAGGAGAGGAGAGGCGCTGCTCTCGAGGATAGGCTAATCATGCCCATGCCACGGCCCTACGTTGTACGTACACACGCTGTTAGTTTTGTTAATGCGTGTTTGTACGTGTAAAGGCTGGTCCTAAAGCATGCAGGATCCTTTCTTCCCTGTGTCTTTAGGCAGAGAGATTCAGTTTTATCACTTTAGAGGTCCATGCTGCATTCCTGGGCCCGTTCGTCCATGGGCACCACTCACATGGATGGATGCTGCCTGTCATGGCCTTGCCTGGAGGCTGGAGATGCTTGGCCGGTGGCCGATGGCCATGAGGCACGGCGGATCATTGGATGGCCGCAGGTTCATCAGGAATGTTTGCCTCGAGAGATATGATGAAACCGTTGAACGAACCAGAGCTGCTTCTCAGAGATTCTGCCACGACAATTCATGCTTCTACTTGGTTCGGAGTGTTAATCTCGACCCCCCTGTCGGCCAAAGACGGGTTTTAGCCAATCAAGTGCATCTGCCTCGGAAGATGACCTTGCGACACCTTATGTTAGTGTAAGAAGCTTGGGGATTTTGGCCCAGTGAAATGTCTGACGTAAGTGTTGCCTGGTTCCTAACAATATTGTGACTCTCAGATCTAACAAGAGATTAGTTCCTTTCTTTTGCGGGGCCAGCGAGGTATAAGTTGTTTCCAGACATGGCATCATGAAGTTCAGATGAGGTGCACAACGCTAACCAACTCCTAGTAAGATCATAGGAGTAAGTGCAGATAAAAGTTCGAGACAGGAAGCTAAACAACACCCAGAAAATGCAGTAGAACCCACAGTCAAGCATGCAGTTCTTCATCTTAGCCCCCTGTCTCTAATTACTTGTTGCAGATTTATCTAGATACACATGTATCTAGAGACGTTTTAGTGTATAAATACATGCGAATCTAGACAACTGTGACATCTAATTCGGGACAGAGTAGCAAGCAGGTAACAACTACTGTCAGCAGAGACCGTCCGACCAAAGCCTTCACCAACGAGCACTCTGTTGGTATTCTTCAGAAACACGCAGCATTTTCAGCAACAATCTCACATGTTTAGAACTCACTCATGTACAAGAAACATAAATACATCCTATCCACGACCACCAACAAAGCCATATAAACATCTACAAGTTGAACACACTTATTTTGGTATAGGACAGCGAAAACAAATAGAGTTATGAACAGAATAATTTGCTACAACACGCTCTAATTTCCCTGTGTATCAATTGGCACTGACAAGGAAAGCATGCTGGCACACTCCACATTCCACTGTTTCAGAGCCAGACGTTGGGACCTCGACCTGCAATCCCACATCCATTAATACGTTAGGGATCAGTGAACAATTATTATAAGAGCCTTCTATATTTAAGCTATACACCATGTCTAGAAATTGAGAAACACCTGAAGATGGACCGTGCAGGTAGGACACGCAACTTCTCGCATCCTGGTTCCAGATACACCTCCAGACGCAGAGCCTTTGAGAGACGAAGTTTCAGAATTTTGTTGCGCTACTATCTATGTTTAAAAAAAATGCACATTGCAGGAACATGAAAGTACCTGAAGATTTGCGATTCCTCTCCAGTTCCTCCTGTCGATCAAAGGATAAATTTGGTAAATCATGAATTTCACAAAATTTAATTATACTAGTTGTGTTTTTTCCTTCACACTGTCATAACTATAATCAGCAATCCATGTGCCAGAATCTTAGTTTTCTCTTTCCCTGTTTTCCTTTTTCTGTCTTCTTCTCTTTTGGTTTCCTTGTGTTCCTGTTGGAGTTTAATATCTACCCTACCCCAACTTGCTTGGGAGAAAGGCTTTGATGCTGTTGTTGTACTGTCATAACTATAATAAAAGCTCCATCGTCGGAAGTCTAGTTAGTAACAGGATCCAAGGTATGTTTTCAAATACTAGACTAAAAAAATCTACTCCAATCCATAATACAAACGTTGTGGTTTTAGGATTGGATGGAGTAGTTACTAATGCAATAGACCCTGCCAAAAGAATGCAACTCTGCCAAAACAGCCAAGATTCCTAAAAAAATATCTCATGCTCCTGAAGGCATTTCAGGTTTTCATATTATAATGCTTCATTTTTAGTACCAAAACTCTCGTTTAGTTTTAATACAAGTTTAAATATATATACACATAGCTGGTTAGATTATATCTTTGGAATGGATCCAATGCATGAGCAATATCGCCAATTATCAGTGGTGAACATGTCGTGCTGATCTGTTTGGTACTTTGGTTACCCCACACTTCTGAACTATCAACAAGTGACAACTCAGGCCCCTTACGTATGAAGGAAGGAGTTGTCAAATTTGGGAAGTTTCTAGTATGCATATGCATAGGTACCTGACATATCTTGGTCGTCTATTTTGGTTTGGAGAAATGGGGTCCAGGACTAACTGCCGATTTATCTTCTTCTGTTATTTCAATTGGCACAAAGGGAAAAAATACTATCCTGTGCATTGGGTCCATGGCTCCATGTCAATGTAGGCTCACATCCCCAAAAAGATCAATGGCCCGGATACATGTTGTATCCACCATATGCACAGAAAAAATCTCAGCGGATTTGGCATGTGTTTGGTTTGCTTTTCTCCCCACTTAAATGGATGTATCTTGAGAACTGAGCAATGCTCAGTTAACTGAGTGAGTGTCGGTGGCCAGACCACCCATGTTTAAGGCCTAGCCTCTGCAGGTTGCCTCACATAAAATGCCCCTGGGTAAGTGCCCATGGGGCGAGTTTTTAAAAATTGGATGTAACACATAGAGAAAAGGCTGTCTTATATATTACCTTAAGTTTTCTTGCAAGATCTCCATGACTTTGCACTGTGGCAGATCTCTTGGCAGCTTCCTGTGCCATGCTAAGCCTCTGAGAAACCTCTGCCTGTGGAAGATAAGAATTAAATTATGAAATTTGTACACAATTATTCAATAGCTAGAAAGAACGTTCTGCGCGTTGAAATGCTGCACATGATGCAGCATCTAGACTGACAACAACGAAATACGAGTCGGTGCAAAAGATTTGAGCAACTCAGTTTGAAAAAAACACCAATAAGGAAATACAAAGAGATCTTTAACAAACCTGAATGATAACAAAACTGTTGCCATGTGGCACAATCCGAACCCTACACCATACTTCTAGAATACTCTACAAACTCTAGATATTTCATACTACTCCTAAATATATTACTCTAGAACATTCCTAATTTTACAGTTTTCCCTACATGCCCTACATACTTCATGACTAAGCTAGCTCCTTCTACTAGCCAACTACATTGACAAGATTACTCCTAACAAAAACTATGACAAATAAGTCAAATACACTAAGCGACCGAATAAAAGCTAGGTGCTGTAACAAACTTGACAATTTAATTATTTTTCCAAATGGCTAGCAAAGAGAAAAATGACAAGTACAAATTGGACGCCTTTCTTTTACTAAGATATAATTACTGTTGATGATATATGGAAGGGCACAAACTATGCAAATAAAGAAAACTAACATTAAATTAAGTCCAGCAAATTTAAAATATAAAAAATGACTAAGCAGACAGTAGCAGAACGTACCATGCATCTATCACAAACTCGGACAAGTGGAGCATTATCGTCAGTTGTCAGAGCAATTCTTCCTTGACTGCATTTATCACAGAAGACTTCCCCACAGTTCCTACAGTGATGCTGGAAAAAAGAGCAAACTCATGTCAATACATTATTACTTGATTATTCCAGTGATGAGATGAATATCTAAACAAAGTATAAATTACCCTGCGATTAAAATGACTGAAATCGCCAGCACAAGACTGGCATTTCTTAGCAGCTTCATCTGGAACCTGAAAGAGGAGACATAGTCGATATTGAGTATATTGCACCTTTTCTATATGCAAGAATATGTGAAAAAAAAGCAACCATAAGATTAATGACTATAATGCAAGATGATAAAGAAAATCAAGACGAGGTTAGAGCAATGGTCCATAAATAGTTATTATACAGCTAACAGAACTGAAGGAAGTGTTTTTTTTTTTTACAAGACTGAAGGAAGTGATTTGATAAAATGATTAATCAAATGGCTAGAAACTGTATTGTCGTGTAAAGGATGTATTGAGAAGCCAAATACAAGCATGCATAAGCATAGAGTGCACATTCCAATATTATATCAGAGCAACAAATGGACTAAGCAGAAAGTAAACTAAAGTGTATCAAACGATTTTGTTACTAGCATGGAGTCGTCAAATGGATATTGTCGCAGCTCATCTTACCCAATGATCTTTAACTTCATCAACAGGCTTTGCAAACATCCAATCAAAACCTTTCTTCTTCTCATTTGATTGTACCGAGGATTTTCCAGCATCCACAGTTCCATTGGCTCTTGCATCTTCACCGATCTCCTTGAACTATTTTATAGAATCACACAAGTAAAGAAAAAAGGCTTAATCTTTCTAGTAAGAAAGTTCTTCTGGAACATATAGAATCCTATATAGTGCCAAGTAAAAAATTCTAAGCTAGTAAGTTTCGGTATCCAAACCAACCTAGGCAAACGAACATCAAATGTAAACATAAAACTTGCATCCCTGAAGAAAATTATGTGGCTACACCTAGAACCGGTATGAACATGGAGCAACTCAAATGCAACAAGTGCTGCAACGAAATTTATGAGAAGCTGATACATAGGACTAAAGAGTACCATGGCAGTTTACGCATTGTACTGTGGTGTGTCTTAAGATATCCAGTGATATTATCACAACGTGGAACATTTCAAGACTTAATACATAACTGGTTTTAACTACCATCTCCAGTCCAAAATATATGTCGTTTAAGTACTGAACACTTCCCACCAAATGAACCAAATAATGGCTTCTTGATAGTAGTATTGATATATACCAACATAAAAGGGCAAACCATGCAAAATATTAAGACATTAGTTCCATGTTCTACAAGAATGGAGTTAAATAAACATGATAACTGAACCAAAAGAAGTACCAAAGAAAGAGAGTAGCATGGTTAGCTAACTGGATTAACTCATTTGAGTTATTACTACAGACACATTCAAATCTGAAACAGCAACACTGACAAAGAAATAAAAATAAAAAATAAAATGAAGGCAACTAAGAAGAAGGATTTTCAGTATTTTCAGTACAAATAGGATGCTTGTAATTGATGATGACAGTAGAAAATGTCTTGGTTATACCTGGACAGTTGCTGCTGTTACGGTGTCAAGCAAAGTGTTGGAAGTATAGCTGCTTGACTTGAGCCTTATTCTCTTTGGTTCAAAATCTACTGAAGTCTTTGCCCAAATCGCAAACACAGTTGAATCCAAAATCTAAATAGGCATAGTGATCAACCGTTAGATCGGCTCGCTACTGTGATGAGAAAATGTACACATAATCTTCCGCATAAATGCTGCCAAACATACCTCCCATTTCGTCAGCGTGTCAAGGGGGTAAATCCTTAGGGTCCTGTTTGTGCTGGGCTCAAGCATGCGAATTCCATCCAGACCGACCTGCAGCAGCACAATTAGCACATATTCAATGTATCATAACAATCCTCCATATCGTTGGAAGTTGGACAAGTACATACTATGTTGCGAAAAGCGCAAACGTATAATCTAGTGATGATATTATCAACACTGAAGCTATACCTGGCAAAGCACATCAGTGGGGCTTCCGGCACCCTCTGGCAGCAGCTTAACCCGAAACTTCTGCGCGCCCCCACCGGCATCCTCATGGGACTCGGCTTTCGGAACCGCCCTGGCAATCTTCCCAAATCCCCCACCACCCACACTGCCGCCACCGCCACCACCACTCTGGTGCTGCCCCGCCCCTCCCGACGAGAGTCCGATAGAGCGGCCGTAGTCATCGAACATGGCGGCACCCGACCGCGCCGGCGCCGTGCCGCGCGCGCCGTACGGCTCCGCGCCGCCGTCGCCCGCGTAGGCGTACGCGCCCTCGTCCAGGTAATCGTCGTCGGCGGCGGCGGGGGGTTGCTGGTGCTGGTAGGCCCCGCCGTAGTAGGGCGCGTCGTAGGGGGCGGGCGAGGGTTCCGTCGGTGGAGTTGGGTGGGTGTGGGTGGGCTGCGGGTAGGGGTAGTACGGCGCGGCGGGGGAGGGCGAGGGCTCCGGGGGGTAGGGCGCGGGGTTGTAGGGCGGGTACCCGGCGTAGTGGGGCGGCTGCGAGTAGGCCGGGGCGGACGGGGGCTGGTCCGGGTAGGGAGCGGCGGAGTAGGGCGGCGCGGAGGCGTACCCGGCCGGGGCGTCGGCGGCGGGCGGGTAGGGGTTCGGGGGAGGAGGCGCGTACTGGTGCGGGTAGTAGTGGCCCCCCGCGGCCGGCGCGGAGGCGGCGTAGTCGCCGCTGCCGTGCTGCATCGGACGGAGCTGCCGAGGCGATTGCTGTGATTTTGATCGGATTCGTTGCTTGGCGATTGCGTTTGTTTGCAGGGGAAGGAAGGGAGAAGAGAGAAGAAGGTGGGGATTCCGTGGGGAGGTTGACGCGTTGGTTCTGAGCCGGGGTGGATTGGTTCCGGCAAGTGAACGGGCGCGCGTGGGCCGTTCGATCGTGTCGGCGGGTGGGAGTGGACGGCTGCGATGGTTTGTGTGGTGGTTTCCGGTTCGCTTTTCGCGGGAGTTGGGTTCGTCTGCGACTGCGCGTCCGCCACGGCGGGTTACACGTCTGTGGGTCGAACTGGGCCGGGCTCATTTATTTAACAGCGTAAAAGTTCAGTTCGTTCTGGCCTGGCCAGAAAATTAATGCTTTTCGAAAAATACGGCTCGCCTGGGGAAAAAGGCCGATCTTCGTGAGGGAAGACAACGCGACAAGTGGCGCGCTGTGGTGCCAGAAAATCCGTGGGAAGTGGTCTTCCTGCTCACCGCGTGTCGCAAGGGGAAGCAAGGTGGGGATGGTGGAGGAGAGAGAAGACTGGGTTGTTTCAGTTTTTCCCTTTTTCTTCTAGATTCGTTTTTTCAAAATAAAATATCTTGAGAACCGTAAGTCCAAATTACGAACCGTTTTCACTTTTGAGATCCTCGCGTCGAGATCTTCAAAACTAGATCCCATGTTGATAGGTTCGGAGATACATTTTTTTCGTACTTCCATGGTGTGTACCCAACTGTACTCATGTTTTAACTGATACGTACTTCTGTTTTTAGTGTATTCGGTGCAGTTTTTCCCTTTACTCGCTAAGTGTACTCGCGCGTGTCTTGATCAGACTGTACTTACCGCTGATCATACACCTCGTGTGCGCCATCAGACTTCAGACATGTACTTGCTCGTGTTCACGATCATACTCGCCAGATATGCGCGTTTGTACCGCTCGTCTGCGTGATTGTACTTGTACTCGCTCGTGTGTTCAAAGCATCTTTCGTGTGTTGTGCGTAATCGCACTCGCCGTGTGCACGATCGTACTTGCTCGTGTCGTGATCATACTCGCGTGTGTTCAATCAGACTCGTCCGTTGTGCGATCACTGCTCGTGTGCGCCTTTGTACTGCGCGTATCTTGTATACATTACATGTACTTTCTCGTGTGCGCGAGTGTACCTGCTCGTGTGTGCGACTGTACCTGCTCGTGTGCGTAACTATACTTGTACTCATCCGTTTGTTCAAATATACTCGTGTATTGTAGAACTGTACTCGTATCTAAAAGGCGTAAGCACACGTGAGCTGCAAGCGAAGAGCTAATCCATGCATGCATGCAAGCGAAGAGCTAATCCATGCATGCATGCATGCGCGCGCGAGCGGCTAGCTAGGTACGCGCGCGAGTGGCCGGCAAGTACGCGGGCGGGAGGGAGCTGCGGAACTGCCTTGGCAAGCTAGTGAAGTACTTCTACCTGTACGCGACGCGGACGGAACTACCTCAGGTCTGCCACGTGTCGGATGTTCGTTACCTCTCGGTTTCGCTTGCGCGGGTGGCTCGCTCCGTAACCGGCCTTCCGGAAGGTCGGCCTTCGTCTAGTTGTACCGTCTCGCCTGACATTTGTTTACAAATTCGTCTCAGAAAAGAGGTGAACTAGCGGTCCCAATAGTCCGCTGCTCTAACATTTGAGGACAGAGACCTCTCAATCTATGTACTACTATGTTTATTCCTTTTTCCAAGAAAATAAATGGACACAAAATGTTGTCTGAGTGTCAGTGATTATTGAAGGAGGGAGGTGGGGGAGTCTTTTCGAACGATGAAAGTTTTATTGAGGAGTTAGGGAGCCGCTATGCCCTACGAAAATGTTGTGGGTAAGGAGCTATGTAATAGAGAGCCTAGTAGGGATTGGTCTTACATATCAGAAAAAGTGTAACAAATAGAATTGGGTATAATATATGAATTTCGAAAACGGAATGCGACGTCGACATAGCATGCATGAAAAAATCCTTTGAAATTCTATTTGTCGAAAGAAGTTTAGAGGAGCTCCTTATTTTCCTTAGCGTGCGCATTACTTGTTATGCCAGTTTCATGCGTATTTCGTGATAACATCCCCTACCCCCTAGCCCTTAGTAGCCGAGTTAAGGCTGGTGTCAATGCACCACCCTACTCTCACCCGCCACGTCAGCTTTTTTCCTCACTCTCACCCCACTCTCACCCCACGGTGCCAGTGCACGGGGCTATAGTGCCAGCTCTCACTTCTCTCTCCTCCCTACCGCCTCCCTAACGCCCCCACTAGCACCGCTATCGCCCCTCTCTCGCCTCGCTGTCGCCCCCAACGCGGGCGGTAGCCGGGCGGCAGCGGGCGGTACCGCCCGGCGCCAGCCCCCGGCGCCCGCGCTCGCGTCCCGCCCCACTCCCGCCCGCCTCTCGCCCGGCGGCGGGCGTTACCGCCCCGCCTAACGCCTCCACTGGCACCAGCCTTAGAGGGTGATCATAGGTTTTCCTACGGTGCCCCTACAATGGAGCAATGGTTCAATAATCTACCTTGTGAGGGTCGTGTCTTCCTGAATACCACACGAGTTAAACGATTGAGGACTATCACCTCTTGTGGTGCCCCACTGGGAGGACCGTCAGTTCATCCATTATGCACACATCACTGATCCCATGACTAGTGTGTCGTTGCACTACTAGGAAAAGGGCTACAGCTACACGGAATAGTGCCGGCGCACCATCATTGACGCGCGCCGGTGGCAAAATACCGCCGGCGAGCCATGTTAGGCCGCGCCGGCGAAGAACCTATACTGCCGGCGCAAAAGAAAATTTAGTGCACCGGGAATAAAATTCGAAGAGTTCTGGCCGGAAACAAAAAATCTGGGCACCTTACCCCCGGCGCACCTCTATGGTGGTGCGCCGGTGGTAAACAATTTACCACCAACGCACCACCATACCGGTGCGCCGGGGGTAAGGTGCCAAGATTTTGCTCTCCACACACTTCCCCCCGCGGGGAATCGCCTTTTTAGTTTTTGATAAAATAAAAGAAAATGATAGAAAATTCAAAAAATAAAATCCTTTGAACTGCCCATGTATTATGTAATCTAGCTTTCATGAAAATTTAAAAAAAATGAATTTCGATATATTATGCAAAATGGCGTCATCTTTCGGTAAAACGGGTTTTCTGGTTGCATACGACCTCCGATGAAAAACTTTTTTATATCAAAATCGATCTACGCGAAATTTCCTATTCGACCGTTTGGAGAAAAAATGGATTCGTCATTTGGAAAACAGAAACATGACTTTTTTGAGATTTAAGATTTGGGTGAAAAAAATAAAAAAAATTACCCCCGGCGCACCACCCTACTTGGTGCGCCGGCGGTAACCCATACTATATAGTCAAGCCGGCCCTCATCCCTCTTCTCCTTCCTCACTTCTCCCCTTCTTCTCTTTCCCTCTTGCTCTTCTCCTTGCAATGCTCACCGACGGCCTCCGAAGACGACTACTACTCCGGTGACCTCCTCCTACTCCGGTGACCTCCTCCTCCTCCTCCGGTAACCTCCTCCACCTCGGGACTCTACCTCCATATCCGCCTTCTCCTTCTCCTCCTCTTCCACCACCTTCACCTCCGGCCATCTTCTCCTCCCCCTCCTCCTCTTCCTAAACCACCACCAGCTCCGGCCTTATCCTCCTCCTCCTAAACCACCACCTCCGGCCTCATTCTCCTCCTCCTACACCGGTGCGGCAACGACGACAAGGCAACACACGGCCACTGTTTTCGAGGACCCGAGCTAGATGAACCCGAGCTAGATCTAGATCTAGATCTGGATCGGGCTTTTCTTTTTGAATTTCGAAAAAACATACTACCAGCGCACCAGGCCTGGTTCGCCGGGGATAGTTCATGTTACTGCTGGCGCACCTGCTGGTGCGCCGGCGGTAACTCATTACCACCGGCATGTTCCCACCGGCGGGCTCTGGTGCGCCGGCAATAGCCGTTTTTGGTGCGCCGGCAATAAGGCTTTTCCTTGTAGTGTTGGGCACAATAAACTGATATCAGAAAAAACACTCATCTCCATATTCATATTCTTTGATAATGTAACCTTAATTATGTTCTTGTCGAAACAACATTTCAGAAACATTCGTTGTGAAATAGATGTCTCCCAAGGTTCTACAAAAATTCCAACAATTATTTAAATGATCCACCACATTCTCATTACATGCCTATAGCATGGCTACATTTCAGAAACATTCGTTGTGAAATAGATGTCTCCCAAGGTTCTACAAAAATTCCAACAATTATTTAAATGATCCACCACATTCTCATTACATGCCTATAGCATGGCTATGCAATATACACCATATCACCACCACCTCCGGCCTTATCCTCCTCCTCCTCCTAAACCACCACCTCCGGCCTCATTCTCCTCCTCCTACACCGGTGCGGCAACGACGACAAGGCAACGCATGGCCACTGTTTTCGAGGACCCGAGCTAGATGAACCCGAGCTAGATCTAGATCTAGATCTGGATCGGGCTTCTTTTTTTGAATTTCGAAAAAACATACTACCGGCGCACCAGTCAAATTTAGACTTTGTAAATTTTGATACGAGGTATAAAACATATCAACATTCGCAACATCATATCTATATGTTGGAGATATGCCCAAGAGGCAATAATAAAAGTGGTTATTATATATCTTTATGTTTATGATAAATGTTTATATACCATGTTATAATTGTATTAACCGAAACATTGATATATGTGTGATATGTAAACAACAAAGAGTCCCTAGTATGCCTCTTAACTAGCTTGTTGATTAATGGATGATTAGTTTCATAATCATGAACAATGGATGTTATTAATAACAAGGTTATATCATTATATGAATGATGTAATGGACACACCCAATTAAGCGTAGCATAAGATCACGTCATTAAGTTATTTGCTATAAGCTTTCGATACATAGTTACCTAGTCCTTATGACCATGAGATCATGTAAATCATTTATACCGGAAAGGTACTTTGATTACATCAAACGCCACTGCGTAAATGGGTGGTTATAAAGGTGGGATTAAGTATCCGGAAAGTATGAGTTGAGGCATATGGATCAACAGTGGGATTTGTCCATCCCGATGACGGATAGATATACTCTGGGCCCTCTCGGTGGAATGTCGTCTAATGTCTTGCAAGCATATGAATAAGTTCATAAGAGACCATATACCACGGTACGAGTAAAGAGTACTTGTCAGGAGACGAGGTTGAACAAGGTATAGAGTGATACCGATGATCAAACCTCGGATAAGTAAAATATCACGTGACAAAGGGAATTGGTATCGTATGTGAATGGTTCATTCGATCACTGAAGTCATCGTTGAATATGTGGGAGCCATTATGGATCGCCAGATCCCGCTATTGGTTATTGGTCGGAGTGAGTACTCAACCATGTCCACATAGTTCGCGAACCGTAGGGTGACACACTTAAGGTTTGATGTTGAAATGGTAGAACTTGAATATGGAATGGAGTTCGAAGTATTGTTCGAAGTCCCGGATGGGATCCCGGACATCACGAGGAGTTCCGGAATGGTCCGGAGAATAAGATTCATATATAGGAAGTCATTTTATAAGATTTAAAATGATCCGGAAGATTTTATGGAAGGTTCTAGAAGGTTCTAGAAAAGTCCGGAAGAAATCAATTTGGAAGGCAGAGTCCCGAAGGGACTCCACCTCCCATGGCCGGCCAACCCTAGAGGGGGGAGTCCAAGGTGGACTCCACCAAGGGGGCCGGCCACCCCCCCCCTCATGGAAGGGTGGGAATCCAACTTGGGTGGGAGTCCCACCTTGGGTAGGTTTCTCTACTACATGGAAGGTTTTGGGTTGGGGTCTTATTCGAAGACTTGTAGTCCAACACTTGGGGGTTCCACCTATATAATGAGGGGCCAAGGGGAGGGAGCCGGCCACCACAACACCAGCACCTTGGTCGCACCCCAAGGAGGCCGGCCACCCCCTCTCCCCAAACCCTAGCCGCCCCACTCCTCCCCGTCTCCCGCAACGCTTAGTGAAGCTCCGCCGGAGATCTCCATCACCACCGCCACCACGCCGTCGTGCTGCCGGATTCAAGGAGGAGCTACTACTTCCGCTGCCCGCTGGAACGGGAGAAGGACGTCGTCTTCATCAACACAGAACGTGTGACCGAGTACGGAGGTGCTGCCCGATCGTGGCACCGTGATCAAGATCTTCTACGCGCTTTTGCAAGCGGCAAGTGATCGTCTACCACAGCAATAAGAGCCTACTCTTATAGGATTTGGAAATCTTCAATGGTGAGTCTCGATCATCCCCTCGTTGCTCCCGTCTTCTAGATTGCATCTTGGCTTGGATTGCGTTCTCGCGGTAGGAAATTTTTTGTTTTCTATGCAACGAATCCCTACAGTGGTATCAGAGCCGTGTCTATGCATAGATGGTTGCACGAGTAGAACACAATGGTTTTGTGGGCGTTGATGCTCTTGTTGTCTTTAGTTTGAGTACTTTGCATCTTTGTGGCATAGTGGGATGAAGCGGCTCGGACTAACTTTTCCTGACCACGTTCATGAGACTTGTTCCTCGTTCGACATGCAACTTGTATTGCATAAGAGGCTTTGCGGGTGTCTGTCTCTCCTACTATAGTGAAGATTCAATTTACTCTTCTATTGACAACACTAGTATCACCGTTGTGGTTCATGTTCGTAGGTAGATTAGATCTCTCTCGAAAACCCTAAACCACGTAAAATATGCAAACCAAATTAGAGATGTCTAACTTGTTTTTGCAGGGTTTGGTGATGTGATATGGCCATAATGTGATGATGAATATGTATGAGATGATCATTATTGTATTGTGGCAACCGGCAGGAGCCTTATGGTTGTCTTTAAATTTCATGTTGAGTAGTATTTCAAAGTAGTTGTAATAGTTGCTACATGAGGTGAACAACCATGAAGACGGCGCCATTGACCTTGACGCTACGCCGATGATGATGGAGATCATGCCCGAAGATGATGGAGATCATGTCCGTGCTTTGGAGATGAAGATCAAAGGCGCAAAGACAAAAGGGCCATATCATATCACATATGAACTGCATGTGATGTTAATCCTTTTATGCATCTTATTTTGCTTAGATCGCGACAGTAGCATTATAAGATGATCCCTCACTAAAATATCAAGATAATAAAGTGTTCATCCTTAGTAGCACTGTTGCCAAGACTTGTCGTTTCGAAGCATCTCGTGATGATCGGGTGTGATAGAATCAACAAGTGCATACAACGGGTGCAAGCCAGTTTTGCACATGCGGATACTAAGGTGGCCTTGACGAGCCTAGCATGTACAGACATGGTCTCGGAACACGTGATACCGAAAGGTAGAGCATGAATCATATGATTGATATGATGAACACTTTGAGTGTTCGCCATTGAAATTACACCTTGTCTCGTGATGATCGGACTTAAGTGTGGTGGATTTGGTTCGTGTGATCACTAAGACAATGCGAGGGATATTGTTTTGAGTGGGAGTTCACCTAGATTTTTAATTATGTTGAATTAAAATTTGAACTCAATTTGTCATAAACTTAGTCTAAACTATTGCAAATATATGTTGTAGAGATGGCGTCCCCAATCAATTTTAACCAGTTCCTAGAGAAAGAAAAGCTTAAGAGCAACGGTAGCAACTTCACCGACTGGTTCCGTCATGTGAGGATCTTCCTCTCTGGCGGAAATCTGCAATTTGTGCTTGATGCACCGCTAGGTGACCCTCCTGCAGAAACTGAAACCGATGAAGTAAAGAATGTTTACGCGACTCGGAAAACTCGGTACTCTCAAGTTCAGTGTGCCATCCTGTGCAGTCTGGAAGCCGATCTTCAAAAACGTTTTGAGCACCACGATCTTCATGAGTTGGTCAATGAGCTGAAAGCTATATTTGAAACTCATGCGGCCGTGGAATGCTATGAAGCATCGAAACACTTCTTCAGCTGCATGATGGAAGAAGGCAGCTCCGTTAGTGAGCACATGCTCGCCATGACCGGGCATGCGAAGAAACTCAGTGACTTGGGAATAGTGATTCCTAACGGATCGGGATTACTCGTGTCCTTCAATCACTGCCACCAAGTTACAAGAACTTTGTGATGAACTACAATATGCAGAACATGAACAAAGAGTTACCTGAACTCTTTGGCATGCTAAAAGCTGCTGAGATTGAGATCAAGAAAGAGCACCAAGTGTTGATGGTCAACAAGACCACCAGTTTCAAGAAACAGGGCAAGTCTAAGGGGAAATTCAAGAAGGGTGGCAAGAAAGCTGCCACACCTCCTATGAAACCTAAGAACGGCCCTAAACCTGATGCTGAGTGCTATTACTGCAAGGAGAAGGGATACTGGAAGCGTAATTGCTCCAAGTATCTGGCTGATCTGAAGAGCGGCCTTGTCAAGAAGAAGAAAGAAGGTATATCTGATATACATATTATAGATGTTTATCTCACTGGTTCTCGTACTAGTACCTGGGTATTTGATACTGGTTCGGTTGCTCATATTTGTAACTCGAAACAGGAACTAAAGAATAAATGAAGACTACTGAAAGATGAAGTGACGATGCGCGTTGGAAACGGATCCAAAGTCGATGTGATCGCTGTCGGCACACTTCCTTTACATCTACCTTCAGGATTAGTTTTAAGCCTAAATAATTGTTATTTTGTACCCGCGTTGAGCATGAACATTATATCTGGATCTTGTTTAATGCAAGACGGTTATTCATTCAAGTCTGAGAATAAAAGGTTGTTCTATTTTTATGAATAATATCTTTTATGGTCGAGCACCTGAAAAGAATGGCTTATTTCTGTTAGATCTCGATAGTAGTGATACGCATATACATACCATTGATGCTAAGCGAATTAAATTGAATGATAATTCTACTTATATGTGGCACTGTCGTCTTGGTCATATTGGAGTGAAACGCATGAAGAAACTCCATACTGATGGATTACTTGAATCACTTGACTTTGAGTCACTTGATAGATGCGAAGCATGTCTAATGGGAAAAATGACTAAGACTCCATTCTCTGGTATGATGGAGCGAGCTACTGACTTATTGGAAATCATACATACCGATGTGTGCGGATGATACGTCTCCGACGTATCGATAATTTCTTGTGTTCCATGCCACATTATTGATGATATCTACATGTTTTATGCACACTTTATGTCATTATTATGCGTTTTCCGGAACTAACCTATTGACGAGATGCCGAAGGGCCAGTTGCTGTTTTCTGCTGTTTTTGGTTTCAGAAATCCTAGTAAAGAAATATTCTCGGAATCGGACGAAATCAACGCCGAAGATCTTAGAATCCCCGGAAGCATCCAGAACACCCGAGAGTCGCCAGAGGGGGGGCACAGGCCCACCAGACCATAGGCCGGCGCGGCCAAGGGGGGCCCACGCCCCCCTATAGTGTCGTCGCCCCGTTGACCTTCTGACGCCGCCTCTTCGCCTATATAAAGCCCCTCGACCTAAAACCTCGATACGGAAAAAGCCACGGTACGAGAAACCATCCAGAGCCACCGCCATCGCGAAGCCAAGATCTGGGGGACAGGAGTCTCTGTTCCGGCACGCCGCCGGGATGGGGAAGTGCCCCCGGAAGGCTCCTCCATCGACACCACCGCCATCTCCATCAACGCTGCTATCTCCCATGAGGAGGGAGTAGTTCTCCATCGAGGCTCGGGGCTGTACCGGTAGCTATGTGGTTCATCTCTCTCCTATGTACTTCAATACAATAATCTCATGAGCTGCCTTACATGATTGAGATTCATATGATGATGCTTGTAATCTAGATGTCGTTATGCTAGTCAAGTGAATTTTACTTATGTGATCTCCGGAGACTCCTTGTCCCACGTGTGTAAAGGTGACAGTGTGTGCACCGTGTGGGTCTCTTAGGCTATATTTCACAGAATACTTATTCGCTGTTATGAATGGCATAGTGAAGTGCTTATTTATATCTCTTTATGATTGCAATGTGTTTTGTATCACAATTTATCTATGTGCTACTCTAGTGATGTTATTAAAGTAGTTTTATTCCTCCTGCACGGTGTAATGGTGACAGTGTGTGCATCCGTGTTAGTACTTGGCGTAGGCTATGATTATGATCTCTTGTAGATTATGAAGTTAACTATTGCTATGATGGTATTGATGTGATCTATTCCTCCTACATAGTGTGAAGGTGACAGTGTGCATGCTATGTTAGTACTTGGTTTAGTCGTGTTGATCTTTCATGCACTCTAAGGTTATTTAAATATGAACATTGAATTGTGGAGCTTGTTAACTCCGGCATTGAGGGTTCGTGTAATCCTACGCAATGGTGTTCATCATTCAACAAGAGTGTAGAGTATGCATTTATCTATTCTGTTATGTGATCAATGTTGAGAGTGTCCACTAGTGAAAGTATGATCCCTAGGCCTTGTTCCTAAATACTGCTATCGCTGCTTGTTTACTGTTTTACTGCGTTACTACTGCTGTGTTACTACTGCTTGTTTACTATCCTGGGCAAAGCACTTTTCTGGTGCCGTTCTGGTGCCGTTGCTACTACTTATATATATTCATACCACCTGTATTTCACTATCTCTTCGCCGAACTAGTGCACCTATTAGGTGTGTTGGGGACACAAGAGACTTCTTGCTTTGTGGTTGCAGGGTTGCATGAGAGGGATATCTTTGACCTCTTCCTCCCTGAGTTCGATAAACCTTGGGTGATCCACTTAAGGGAAAACTTGCTGCTGTTCTACAAACCTCTGCTCTTGGAGGCCCAACAACATCTCTGTGAAAAGGAGGGGGCGTAGACATCAAGCTATTTTCTGGCGCCGTTGCCGGGGAGGAAAGGTAAAAGGCACTCATACTCCGGTTCCAGGTAACAGTACTTTTCTGGCGCCATTGTGTTTGTGCTCGAAGCTATTTCCTTTAGATCCTGCAATTGCATCTTTTTGTTTCTTGTTTACACTAGTTAGGCATAATGGAAAACAACAAAAATATGAGAGATCTTTATGAACTCTATCTTGAATTAGGACATGATGTGTTTGAAGAGAGAATTAAAAAACCCATGGAACTTTATATGCATGCTAATGGGAATGTTATTGATATGAATACTTTGAACACTATTGTTGATAATGCTATGGAAAATTCTAAGCTTGGGGAAGCTGGTTTTGATGAGCATGATCTTTTTAGTCCCCCAAGCATTGAGGAGGAAATTTACTTTGATGATACTTTACCTCCTATTTATGATGATTATAATGATAGTAGCCTTTTGGTGCCACCTACTATGGAGAGTGAATTTGATTATGATTACAATATGCCTCCTATATTTGATGATAGCTACTTTGTTGAATTTGCTCCCACTATTACTAATAAAATTGACTATGCTTATGTGGAGAGTAATAATTTTATGCATGAGACTCATAATAAGAATGCTTTATGTGATAGTTATATTGTTGAATTTTCTCATGATGCTACTGAAAGTTATTATGAGAGAGGAAAATATGGTTGTAGAAATTTTCATGTTACTAAAATGCCTCTCTATGTGCTTAAATTTTTGAAGCTATACTTGTTTTATCTTCCTATGCTTGTCACTTTGCTCTTCATGAACTTGTTTATTTACAAGATTCCTATGCATAGGAAGCATGTTAGACTTAAATGTGTTTTGAATTTGCTTCTTGGTGCTCTCTTTTTGCTTCAAATACAATTTCCTGCGAGTGCATCATTAAAACTGCTGAGCCCATCTTAATGGCTATAAAGAAAGAACTTCTTGGGAGATAACCCATGTGTTATTTTGCTACAGTACTTTGTTTTATATTTGTGTCTTGGAAGTTGTTTACTATTGTAGCAACCTCTCCTTATCTTAGTTTTGTGTTTTGTTGTGCCAAGTAAAGTCGTTGATAGTAAAGTTCATACTAGATTTGGATTACTGCGCAGAAACAGATTTCTTTGCTGTAACGAATCTGGGCAAAATTCTCTGTAGGTAACTCAGAAAATTATGCCAATTTACGTGAGTGATCCTCAGATATGTACGCAACTTTCATTCAATTTGAGCATTTTCATTTGAGCAAGTCTGGTGCCTCAATAAAATTCGTCAATACGGACTGTTCTGTTTTGACAGATTCTGCCTTTTATTTCGCATTGCTTCTTTTGCTATGTGGGATGGATTTCTTTGTTCCATTGACTTCCAGTAGCTTTGAGCAATGTCCAGAAGTGTTAAGAATGATTGTGTCACCTCTGAACATGTGAATTTTGATTATGCACTAACCCTCTAATGAGTTTGTTTCGAGTTTGGTGTGGAGGAAGTTTTCAAGGGTCAAGAGAGGAGGATGATACAATGTGATCAAGAAGAGTGAAAGCTCTAAGCTTGGGGATGCCCCGGTGGTTCATCCCTGCATATTTCAAGAAGACTCAAGCGTCTAAGCTTGGGGATGCCCAAGGCATCCCCTTCTTCATCGACAACATTATCAGGTTCCTCCCCTGAAACTATATTTTTATTCCATCACATCTTATGTGCTTTTCTTGGAGCGTCGGTTTGTTTTTATTTTTGTTTTGTTTGAATAAAATGGATCCTAGCATTCGTTGTGTGGGAGAGAGACACGCTCCGCTGTAGCATATGGACAAGTATGTCCTTAGGCTTTACTCATAATATTCATGGCGAAGTTTCTTCTTCGTTAAATTGTTATATAGTTGGAATTGGAAAATGATACATGTAGTAGTTGCTAAAATGTCTTGGATAATGTGATACTTGGCAATTGTTGTGCTCATGTTTAAGCTCTTGCATCATATACTTTGCACTTATTAGTGAAGAATACATAGAGCTTGCTAAAATTTGGTTTGCATAATTGGTCTCTCTAAGGTCTAGATAATTTCTAGTATTGAGTTTGAACAACAAGGAAGACGGTGTAGAGTCTTATAATGTTTACAATATGTCTTTTATGTGAGTTTTGCTGCACCGGTTCATCCTTGTGTTTGTTTCAAATAACCTTGCTAGCCTAAACCTTGTATCGAGAGGGAAATACTTGAGCCAACCACTATGCCATTTGTGTCCACCATACCTACCTACTACATGGTATTTCTCCGCCATTCTAAAGTAAATTGCTTGAGTGCTACCTTTAAACAATTCAAAATTTATTACCTCTGATTTGTGTCAATGTTTTATAGCTCATGAGGAAGTATGTGGTGTTTATCTTTCAATCTTGTTGGGCAACTTTCACCAATGGACTAGTGGCTTTATCCGCTTATCCAATAATTTTGCAAAAAGAGCTGGCAATGGGATTCCCAGTCCCAAATTAATTAACAAAAATAGACACTCCTTCATGGTATGAGATTGTTGGCAGGCACCCGAGGATTCGGTTAGCCATGGTTTGTGAAAGAAAGGTTGGAAGGAGTGCCACCCAAAAATAAAATAAAATGGGAGCCGCTCTTTGAAGGTTTGTCTGGCAAGGGGGTTAGAGTGCCCACTACCATTCGTTGACAACAACATACACCTCTCAAAATTTTACTTTTTTATGCTCTCTATATGTTTTCAAAACCAAAGCTCTAGCACAAATATAGCAATCGATGCTTTCCTCTTTGAAGGACCTTTCTTTTACTTTTATGTTGAGTCAGTTTACCTATTTCCTCCCACCTCAAGAAGCAAACACTTGTGTGAACTGTGCATTGATTCCTACATACTTGCATATTGCATTTGTTATATTACTTTACATTGAAAACTATCCATGAGATATACATGTTACAAGTTGAAAGCAACCGCTGAAACTTAATCTTCCATTGTGTTGCTTCAATACCTTTACTAAGAATTTATTGCTTTATGAGTAACTCTTATGCAAGACTTATTGATGCTTGTCTTGAAAGTACTATTCATGAAAAGTCTTTGCTATATGATTCAATTGTTTACTCATTGCATTTATATTATTTCGAATCGCTGCATTCACTACATATGCTTTACAAATAGTATGATCAAGGTTATGATGGCATGTCACTCCAGAAATTATCTTTGTTTATCGTTTACCTGCTCGGGACGAGCAGAAACTAAGCTTGGGGATGCTGATACGTCTCCGACGTATCGATAATTTCTTGTGTTCCATGCCACATTATTGATGATATCTACATGTTTTATGCACACTTTATGTCATTATTATGCGTTTTCCGGAACTAACCTATTGACGAGATGCCGAAGGGCCAGTTGCTGTTTTCTGCTGTTTTTGGTTTCAGAAATCCTAGTAAAGAAATATTCTCGGAATCGGACGAAATCAACGCCGAAGATCTTAGAATCCCCAGAAGCATCCAGAACACCCGAGAGTCGCCAGAGGGGGGGCACAGGCCCACCAGACCATAGGCCAGCGCGGCCAAGGGGGGGCCCGCGCCCCCTATAGTGTCGTCGCCCCGTTGACCTTCTGACGCCGCCTCTTCACCTATATAAAGCCCCTCGACCTAAAACCTCGATACGGAAAAAGCCACGGTACGAGAAACCATCCAGAGCCGCCGCCGTCGCGAAGCCAAGATCTGGGGGACAGGAGTCTCTGTTCCGGCACGCCGCCGGGACGGGGAAGTGCCCCCGGAAGGCTCCTCCATCGACACCACCGCCATCTCCATCAACGTTGCTGTCTCCCATGTGGAGGGAGTAGTTCTCCATCGAGGCTCGGGGCTGTACCGGTAGCTATGTGGTTCATCTCTCTCCTATGTACTTCAATACAATAATCTCATGAGCTGCCTTACATGATTGAGATTCATATGATGATGCTTGTAATCTAGATGTCGTTATGCTAGTCAAGTGAATTTTACTTATGTGATCTCCGGAGACTCCTTGTCCCACGTGTGTAAAGGTGACAATGTGTGCACCGTGTGGGTCTCTTAGGCTATATTTCACAGAATACTTATTCGCTGTTATGAATGGCATAGTGAAGTGCTTATTTATATCTCTTTATGATTGCAATGTGTTTTGTATCACAATTTATCTATGTGCTACTCTAGTGATGTTATTAAAATAGTTTTATTCCTCCTGCACGGTGTAATGGTGACAGTGTGTGCATCCGTGTTAGTACTTGGTGTAGGCTATGATTATGATCTCTTGTAGATTATGAAGTTAACTATTGCTATGATGGTATTGATGTGATCTATTCCTCCTACATAGTGTGAAGGTGACAGTGTGCATGCTATGTTAGTACTTGGTTTAGTCGTGTTGATCTTTCATGCACTCTAAGGTTATTTAAATATGAACATTGAATTGTGGAGCTTGTTAACTCCGGCATTGAGGGTTCGTGTAATCCTACGCAATGGTGTTCATCATCCAACAAGAGTGTAGAGTATGCATTTATCTATTCTGTTATGTGATCAATGTTGAGAGTGTCCACTGGTGAAAGTATGATCCCTAGGCCTTGTTCCTAAATACTGCTATCGCTACTTGTTTACTGTTTTACTGCGTTACTACTTTCTTTGTGCTACTACTTTGCTTGTTCTTGTCCTGGGCAAAGCACTTTTCTCGGTGCCGTTGCTCACGCTTATATATATTCATACCACCTGTATTTCACTATCTCTTCGCCGAACTAGTGCACCTATTTGGTGTGTTGGGGACACAAGAGACTTCTTGCTTTGTGGTTGCAGGGTTGCATGAGAGGGATATCTTTGACCTCTTCCTCCCTGAGTTCGATAAACCTTGGGTGATCCACTTAAGGGAAAACTTGCTGCTGTTCTACAAACCTCTGCTCTTGGAGGCCCAACACTGTCTACAGGAAAAGGAGGGGGCGTAGACATCAGCGGACCAATGAGTAGCATCGCGCGGTGGTTATCGTTATGTTCTAACCTTTACAGATGATCTGAGTAGATATGGGTATATCTATTTCATGAAACATAAATCCAAAACTTTCGAGAAGTTTAAGGAATTCCAAAGTGAAGTAGAAAATCAACGTAACAAGAAGATTAAATTTCTACGATCTGATCGCGGAGGTGAATATCTGAGTTATGAGTTTGGCATGCATTTAAAGAAATACGGAATACTTTCACAATTGACACCGCCGGGAACACCGCCGGGAACACCACAACGAAACGGTGTATCCGAACGTTGTAATCGAACTCTCTTAGATATGGTTCGTTCTATGATGTCTCTTACTGATTTGCCGTTATCATTTTGGAGTTATGCATTAGAGACAGCCGCATTCACTTTAAATAGAGCACCATCAAAATCCATAGAAACGACACCGTATGAATTATGGTTTAATAAGAAACCTAAGTTGTCATTCCATAAAGTTTGGGGTTGCGAAGCCTATGTAAAGAAGTTACAACCGGACAAGCTAGAACCCAAAGCGGAGAAATGCATCTTCATAGGATACCCTAAGGAAACTATAGGGTACACTTTCTATCACATATCCGAAGGCAAAATCTTTGTTGCTAAGAACGGAACCTTTCTTGAGAAAGAATTTCTCACTAAAGAAGTGACTGGAAGAAAAGTAGAACTCGATGAGATTGATGAATCTTTACTCGTTGATCAGAGTAGCGCAGTACCGGAAACTGTTCCTGTACCGCCTACACCGGCAACAGAGGAAGCTAATGATAATGATCATGAAACTTCGAACGAGGAAACTACTGAACCTTGCAGATCGACAAGGGAACATGCCACTCCTGATTGGTATGATCCTTGTCTAAATGTCATGATTGTGGACAACAATGATGAGGACCCTGCGACGTATGAAGAAGCGATGATGAGCCCAGATTCCAACAAATGGCAAGAAGCCATGAAATCCGAAATGGGATCCATGTATGATAACAAAGTGTGGACTTTGGTAGACTTACACGATAGCCAGCGAGGGCTGTCGAGAATAAATGGATCTTCAAGAGAAAAACAGATGCTGATGGTAATATTACTGTCTATAAAGCTCGACTTGTCGCAAAGGGTTTCCGACAAATTCAAGGAGTTGACTACGATGAGACTTTCTCACCTGTAGCGAAGCTAAAGTCTGTGAGGATTTTGTTAGCAATAGCTGCATTTTTCGATTATGAGATTTGGCAGATGGATGTCAAAACGGCGTTCCTTAATGGAAACATTGAGGAAGAGTTGTATATGGTACAACCCAAAGGTTTTGTCGATCCTAAAAATGCTGACAAAGTATGCAAACTTCAGCGTTCAATCTATGGACTGAAGCAAGCATCGAGAAGTTGGAACCGACACTTTGATAAGGTGATCAAAGACTTCGGGTTTATACAGTGTCATGGAGAGGCCTGTATTTACAAGAAAGTGAGTGGGAGCTCTGTAGCATTCCTGATATTATATGTAGATGACATATTATTGATTGGGAATGATATAGAACTATTAAGCAGTGTAAAAGGTTATTTGAATAATAGTTTTTCAATGAAAGACCTTGGTGAAGCATCGTATATATTAGGCATCAAGATTTATAGAGATAGATCAAGACGCCTAATAGGGCTATGACAGAGTACATACCTAGACAAGATTCTAAAGAAGTTTAGAATGGACGAAAGTAAGAAAGGGTTCTTACCTATGTTACCAGGTGATACGTCTCCGACGTATCGATAATTTCTTATGTTCCATGCCACATTATTGATGATATCTACATGTTTTATGCATATTTTATGTCATATTTATGCGTTTTCCGGAACTAACCTATTGACGAGATGCCGAAGGGCCAGTTGCTGTTTTCTGCTGTTTTTGGTTTCAGAAATCCTAGTAAGGAAATATTCCCGGAATCGGACGAAATCAACGCCCAGCATCCTATTTATCCACGAAGCTTCCAGAACACCCGAGAGTCGCCAGAGGGGAGGCCTGGTGGGCCCAGGAGGGTGGCCGGCGTGGCCCAGGCCCTGGCTGCGCCGCCATACCCCCTCACCGCCTCTTCGACCCTCCGACTCCGCCTCTTCGCCTATATAAAGGTCCCTGACCTAAAACCTCGATACGGAAAAGCCACGGTACGAGAAACCTTCCAGAGCCGCCGCCATCGCGAAGCCAAGATCTGGGGGACAGGAGTCTCTGTTCCGGCACGCCGCCGGGATGGGGAAGTGCCCCCGGAAGGCTTCTCCATCGACACCGCTGCCATCTCCACCGCCATCTTCATCACCGCTGCTGTCTCCCATGAGGAGGGAGTAGTTCTCCATCGAGGCTCGGGGCTGTACCGGTAGCTATGTGGTTAATCTCTCTCCTATGTACTTCAATACAATAATCTCATGAGCTGCCTTACATGATTGAGATTCATATGATGATGCTTGTAATCTAGATGTCGTTATGCTAGTCAAGTGAATTTTACTTATGTGATCTCCGGAGACTCCTTGTCCCACGTGTGTAAAGGTGACAGTGTGTGCACCGTGTGGGTCTCTTAGGCTATATTTCACAGAATACTTATTCACTGTTATGAAT
Source organism: Lolium perenne (assembly GCF_019359855.2). NCBI lineage: Eukaryota > Viridiplantae > Streptophyta > Magnoliopsida > Poales > Poaceae > Lolium > Lolium perenne. The sequence continues at coordinate 73,860,488 of NC_067245.2, forward strand.
GGCATAGTGAAGTGCTTATTTATATCCCTTTATGATTGCAATGTGTTTTGTATCACAATTTATCTGTGTGCTACTCTAGTGATGTTATTAAAGTAGTTTATTCCTCCTGCACGGTGTAATGGTGACAGTGTGTGCATTGTGTTAGTACTTGGCGTAGGCTATGATTGTGATCTCTTGTAGATTATGAAGTTAACTATTACTATGATGGTATTGATGTGATCTATGCCTCCTTTCGTAGCGTGAAGGTGACAGTGTGCATGCTATGTTAGTACTTGGTTTGGTTATGTTGATCTGTCATGCACTCTAAGGTTATTTAAATATGAACATCGAATATTGTGGAGCTTGTTAACTCCGGCATTGAGGGTTCGTGTAATCCTACGCAGTTAGTGGTGTTCATCATCCAACAAGAGAGTGTAGAGTCTAGCATCTATCTATTTATTATGTTATGTGATCAATGTTGAGAGTGTCCACTAGTGAAAGTATAATCCCTAGGCCTTGTTCCTAAATACTGCTATCGCTGCTTGTTTACTGTTCTACTGCATCTGTACTGTCCGCAATATTACCACCATCATCCACACGCCAGTCCTGGATAGCAAAGCACTTTTCTGGTGTCGTTGCTACTGCTCATATTTATTCATACCACCTGTATTTCACTATCTCTTCGCCGAACTAGTGCACCTATTAGGTGTGTTGGGGACACAAGAGACTTCTTGCTTTGTGGTTGCAGGGTTGCATGAGAGGGATATCTTTGACCTCTTCCTCCCTGAGATCGATAAACCTTGGGTGATCCACTTAAGGGAAACTTGCTGCTGTTCTACAAACCTCTGCTCTTGGAGGCCCAACACTGTCTACAAGAATAGAAGCACCCGTAGACATCAAGCACTTTTCTGGCGCCGTTGCCGGGGAGGAAAGGTAAAAGGCACTCATACTCCGGTTCCAGGTAACAGTACTTTTCTGGCGCCATTGTGTTTGTGCTCGAAGCTATTTCCTTTAGATCCTGCAATTGCATCTTTTTGTTTCTTGTTTTACACTAGTTAGGCATAATGGAAAACAACAAAAATATGAGAGATCTTTATGAACTTTATCTTGAATTAGGACATGATGTGTTTGAAGAGAGAATTAAAAAACCCATGGAACTTTATATGCATGCTAATGGGAATGTTATTAATATGAATGCTTTGAACACTATTGTTGCTAATGCTATGGAAAATTCTAAGCTTGGGGAAGCTGGTTTTGATGAGCATGATCTTTTTAGTTCCCCGGGCATTGAGGAGGAAATTTTCTTTGATGATACTTTGCCTCCTATTTATGATGATTATAATGATAGTAGCCTTTTGGTGCCACCTACTATGGAGAGTGAATTTGATTATGATTACAATATGCCTCCTATATTTGATGATAGCTACTTTGTTGAATTTGCTCCCACTACAACTAATAAAATTGATTATGCTTGTGTGGAGAGTAATAATTTTATGCATGAGACTCATGATAAGAATGCTTCATGTGATAGTTATATTATTGAGTTTGCTCATGATGCTACTGAAAGTTATTATGAGTCAGGAAAATATGGTTGTAGAAATTTTCATGTTATTAAAATGCCTCTCTATGTGCTGAAATTTTTGAAGCTATACTTGTTTTATCTTCCTATGCTTGTCACTTTGGTCTTCATGAACTTGTTTATTTACAAGATTCCTTTTCATAGGAAGCATGTTATACTTAAATGTGTTTTAAATTTGCCTCTTGATGCTCTCTTTTTGCTTCAAATACTATTTCTTGCGAGTGCATCATTAAAACTGCTGAGCCCATCTTAATGGCTATAAAGAAAGAACTTCTTGGGAGATAACCCATGTGTTATTTTGCTACAGTACTTTGTTTTATATTTGTGTCTTGGAAGTTGTTACTACTGTAGCAACCTCTCCTTATCTTATTTTATTGCATTGTTGTGCCAAGTAAAGTCTTTGATAGCAAGGTTGATACTAGATTTGGATTACTGCGCAGAAACAGATTTCTTTGCTGTCACGAATCTGGGCAAAATTCTCTGTAGGTAACTCAGAAAATTATGCCAATTTACGTGAGTGATCCTCAGATATGTACGCAACTTTCATTCAATTTTAGCATTTTCATTTGAGCAAGTATGGTGCCTCAATAAAAGTCGTCTTTACGGACTGTTCTGTTTTGACAGATTCTGCCTTTTATTTCGCATTGCTTCTTTTGCTATGTGGGATGGATTTCTTTGTTCCATTGACTTCCAGTAGCTTTGAGCAATGTCCAGAAGTGTTAAGAATGATTGTGTCACCTCTGAACACGTGAGTTTTTGATTATGCACTAACCCTCTAATGAGTTTGTTTCGAGTTTGGTGTGGAGGAAGTTTTCAAGGGTCAAGAGAGGAGGATGATATACTACGATCAAGGAGAGTGAAAGCTCTAAGCTTGGGGATGCCCCGGTGGTTCACCCCTGCATATATCAAGAAGACTCAAGCGTCTAAGCTTGGGGATGCCTTCCCAAGGCATCCCCTTCTTCATCGACAACATTATCAGGTTCCTCCCCTGAAACTATATTTTTATTCCATCACATCTTATGTGCTTTGCTTGGAGCGTCGGTTTGTTTTTGTTTTTGTTTTGTTTGAATAAAATGGATCCTAGCATTCTTTGTGTGGGAGAGAGACACGCTCCGCTGTAGCATATGGACAAATATGTCCTTAGGCTCTACTCATAATATTCATGGCAAAGTTTCTTCTTCGTTAAATTGTTGTATGGTTGGAAACGGGAAATGTTGCATGTGGTAATGTATAATAAAATACTTGTAGGACATTGAGCTTTGATAACTTGATTCTTTGCAAATGTTTTGAGGTATTTAGATGGTAAGGCTTGCTGGATAAATAAGTTAAAATTAGTAGTGGATTGTTGTCTTTAAGCTTGTGCCGTACTACAAACTCTATTTAAATAGTTGAAGGCGTAGTTGGACTTGATAGCTTTCCATGTCTGAGAGTTCATCGTAATAACTAAGTTGTGCTGAAGGTCGAGGGAGCTAGCGGGGTACTTGTGCCACCGTGAACGGCCCTCCTTGGAGTAAAATTTTAATCATGCTCTTAATGATGAACCTGCTAGTTGTTTGCAATAAGCTTGTGAGTTCTTTTTGACTAATGTTAAGCTACTGTTTTTGGCACTTCCACCATCCAAATTTGCTAGCCTCTTGATCTTTGTGCATTGCCTTTTGCTCACATTGAGAATTGTGCATACTTCGCCGGTACATCCAAACCCGTGGGAGAACTTTCTCTTGTTCTCCTACACATAAGCCCATACATCTCCTCAAAACAGCCACCATACCTACCTACCACAACATTTCCATAGCTGTTCCGAGATATATTGCCATGCAACATCCATTTTTACATTACATGCCATGTTGTCATTTATTATTTATATATTGCTTTGCATGATCATATACAGCTGATGTGTGGTTTACCCATGTTACGCTAGATCATTGCACATCCTGCTACACTGGCAGAGGCATACAGTTTCATACATCATGTTTCATTCATTGTGAGTTATTTGTACCAGAAAGTGTGTGTTGTCATATTAGGATGTTGCCCCTAAAAATGAAAAGAGCCGTGGAGGCCATCAAAAAGAAAAAAAAGAAAGAAAAAAAAATGAAAAGAAAGAAAAAAGAAAAAAAGAAAAAAGGAAAAAAAGAGAATAAAGAAAAAGGGGGCAGCATTACTATCTTTTATCCACACTTGTGCTCATGTTTTAGCACCCGCATTATTCATAGTCATCATTTGTGCTCATGTTTAGCACCTACATTCATATGAGAGAGTTTTCATGTTTTACTAGTATAACTATGTGGGGAATTTACACTATAGAACTTGGGTTGTATATTCCAATGATGAGCCTCCTCAAAAGTGCTCTAGGTCTTCGTGAGCAACCAAGTTGGATGCACCCCCACTAGTTCCATTGGAGAGCTTTCATACACATATAGCTCTATGTTCATCCGTTGGATGGCAATCACTACTCCTTGCATAGCTTCGATCATAAGGCTTCCTCTTGTCTAATGGTCATTTACAGCTTTGCAAGCCTTTCTTCCATTTGGCCTTCCAAACCCCCATTAACATTCTTTATGCCATAACATCCTGGTGCTAATACCAAATGCTTGCGCTCACCGGTTGAGTAGACTTCGAAACAGTTGATTCATGACGTTCATGTTTATGTTTACTTGACTGAATCCTTCTTATGTTGTGAAAATTTACTTGATGCTTGGAATGAAGGATAGAACTTCTATGCTGAATACTTAATACATCTTTAATGAACTTTGTACGGTTGCATGTCTTTAAAGCAATAGTTCATGAAAACTTCTAGCTTGTCTAACTCTTGCATTATCATCTCTTATATCAATATAGATACTTGCTTTGAATGATTTGATCTCAGCTCATATGCTTTACAATAGTATGATCAAGGTTATGATGGCATGTCACTCCAGAAATTATCTTTGTTATCGTTTACCTGCTCGGGACGAGCAGAAACTAAGCTTGGGGATGCTGATACGTCTCCGACGTATCGATAATTTCTTATGTTCCATGCCACATTATTGATGATATCTACATGTTTTATGCATATTTTATGTCATATTTATGCGTTTTCCGGAACTAACCTATTGACGAGATGCCGAAGGGCCAGTTGCTGTTTTCTGCTGTTTTTGGTTTCAGAAATCCTAGTAAGGAAATATTCTCGGAATCGGACGAAATCAACGCCCAGCATCCTATTTATCCACGAAGCTTCCAGAACACCCGAGAGTCGCCAGAGGGGAGGCCTGGTGGGCCCAGGAGGGTGGCCGGCGTGGCCCAGGCCCTGGCCGCGCCGCCATACCCCCTCACCGCCTCTTCGACCCTCCGACTCCGCCTCTTCGCCTATATAAAGGTCCTTGACCTAAAACCTCGATACGGAAAAGCCACGGTACGAGAAACCTTCCAGAGCCGCCGCCATCGCGAAGCCAAGATCTGGGGGACAGGAGTCTCTGTTCTGGCACGCCGCCGGGACGGGGAAGTGCCCCCGGAAGGCTTCTCCATCGACACCACTGCCATCTCTACCGCCATCTTCATCACCGCTGCTGTCTCCCATGAGGAGGGAGTAGTTCTCCATCGAGGCTCGGGGCTGTACCGGTAGCTATGTGGTTAATCTCTCTCCTATGTACTTCAATACAATAATCTCATGAGCTGCCTTACATGATTGAGATTCATATGATGATGCTTGTAATCTAGATGTCGTTATGCTAGTCAAGTGAATTTTACTTATGTGATCTCCGGAGACTCCTTGTCCCACGTGTGTAAAGGTGACAGTGTGTGCACCGTGTGGGTCTCTTAGGCTATATTTCACAGAATACTTATTCACTGTTATGAATGGCATAGTGAAGTGCTTATTTATATCCCTTTATGATTGCAATGTGTTTTGTATCACAATTTATCTGTGTGCTACTCTAGTGATGTTATTAAAGTAGTTTATTCCTCCTGCACGGTGTAATGGTGACAGTGTGTGCATCGTGTTAGTACTTGGCGTAGGCTATGATTGTGATCTCTTGTAGATTATGAAGTTAACTATTACTATGATGGTATTGATGTGATATATGCCTCCTTTCGTAGCGTGAAGGTGACAGTGTGCATGCTATGTTAGTACTTGGTTTGGTTATGTTGATCTGTCATGCACTCTAAGGTTATTTAAATATGAACATCGAATATTGTGGAGCTTTTTAACTCCGGCATTGAGGGTTCGTGTAATCCTACGCAGTTAGTGGTGTTCATCATCCAACAAGAGAGTGTAGAGTCTAGCATCTATCTATTTATTATGTTATGTGATCAATGTTGAGAGTGTCCACTAGTGAAAGTATAATCCCTAGGTCTTGTTCCTAAATACTGCTATCGCTGCTTGTTTACTGTTCTGCTGCATCTGTACTGTCCGCAATATTACCACCATCATCCACACGCCAGTCCTGGATAGCAAAGCACTTTTCTGGTGTCATTGCTACTGCTCATATTTATTCATACCACCTGTATTTCACTATCTCTTCGCCGAACTAGTGCACCTATTAGGTGTGTTGGGGACACAAGAGACTTCTTGCTTTGTGGTTGCAGGGTTGCATGAGAGGGATATCTTTGACCTCTTCCTCCCTGAGATCGATATACCTTGGGTGATCCACTTAAGGGAAACTTGCTGCTGTTCTACAAACCTCTGCTCTTGGAGGCCCAACACTGTCTACAAGAATAGAAGCACCCGTAGACATCACCAGGCAAGGTCTTGAGTAAGACTCAAGGACCGGCTACGGCAGAAGAAATATAAAGGATGAGTCAGATCCCCTATGCTTCGGCAGTAGGCTCTATTATGTATGCCATGCTATGTACTAGACCGGATATTGCACATGCTGTTAGTTTGACTAGCAGATATCAAAGTGATCCAGGGATGGAACACTGGACAGCGGTCAAGAATATCTTGAAGTACTTGAAAAGAACTAAGGATATGTTTCTTTGTTATGGAGGTGACCAAGAGCTCGTTGTAACAAGTTACACCGATGCAAGTTGGAACACTAATCCTGATGACTCTAAGTCTCAGTCTGGGTACGTGTTTATATTGAATGGTGCTGCAGTAAGCTGGGGAAATGATGCGTGTAGTTGACACGTCCGTTGGGAACCCCAAGAGGAAGGTGTGATGCGCACAGCGGCAAGTTTCCCTCAGTAAGAAACCAAGGTTTAATCGAACCAGTAGGAGTCAAGAAGAACGTTGAAGGTTGATGGCGGCGGGATGTAGTGCGGCGCAACACCAGAGATTCCGGCGCCAACGTGGAACCTGCACAACACAACCAAAGTAGTTTGCCCCAACGAAACAGTGAGGTTGTCAATCTCACCGGCTTGCTGTAACAAAGGATTAACCGTATTGTGTGGAAGATGATTGTTTGCGAAAACGATAGAACAAGATTGCAAGATGGGTGTATTTCAGTATAGAGAATTGGACCGGGGTCCACAGTTCACTAGAGGTGTCTCTCCCATAAGATAAACAGCATGTTGGGTGAACAAATTACAGTTGGGCAATTGACAAATAAAGAGGGCATGACCATGCACATACATATTATGATGAGTATAGTGAGATTTAATTGGGCATTACGACAAAGTACATAGACCGCCATCCAGCATGCATCTATGCCTAAAAAGTCCACCTTCAAAGTTATCATCCGAACCCTCCGGTATTAAGTTGCTAACAACAGACAATTGCATTAAGTATTGCGCGTAATGTAATTAGTGACTACATCCTTGAACATAGCACCAATGTTTTATCCCTAGTGGCAACAAAGACATCCATAACCTTAGAGGTTCTTGTCACCCCTCCGCATTCACGGAGACATGAACCCACTATCGAGCATAAATACTCCCTCTTGGAGTTACTAGCATCAACTTGGCCAGAGCATCTACTAATAACGGAGAGCATGCAAGATCATAAACAACACATAGACATGAATTGATAATCAACATAACAAGTATTCTCTATTCATCGGATCCCAACAACCGCAACATATAGAATTACGGATAGATGATCTTGATCATGTTAGGCAGCTCACAAGATCCGACAATGAAGCACAATGGGGAGAAGACAACCATCTAGCTACTGCTATGGACCCATAGTCCAGGGGTAGACTACTCACTCATCACTCCGGAGGCGACCATGGCGGCGTAGAGTCCTCCGGGAGATGATTCCCCTCTCCGGCAGGGTGCCGGAGGCGATCTCTGGATCCCCCGAGATGGGATCGGCGGCGGCGGCGTCTCTGAAGGTTTTCCGTATCGTGGCTCTCGGTGCTTGGGGTTTCGCAACGGAGGCTTTAAGTAGGCGAAAGGGCAGGTCGGGGAGGCGGCACGAGGGCCCCACACCACAGGGCCGCGCGGCCAAGGGGGGCCGCGCCGCCTAGGGTGTGGCCACCTCGTGGCCCCACTTCGTCTCCTCTTCGGACTTCGGAAGCTTCGTGGCAAAATAGGACCACGGGCGTTGATTTCGTCCAATTCCGAGAATATTTCGTTACTAGGATTTCTGAAACTAAAAACAACAAAACAAAGAATCGGCACTTCGGCATCTTGTTAATAGGTTAGTTCCAAAAAATGCACGAATATGACATAAAGTGTGCATAAAACATGTAGATAACATCAATAATGTGGCATGGAACATAAGAAATTATCGATACGTCTGAGACGTATCAGCATCCCCAAGCTTAGTTTCTGCTCGTCCCGAGCAGGTAAAACGATAACACGTATAATTTCTGGAGTGACATGCCATCATAACCTTGATCATACTATTTGTAAAGCATATGTAGTGAATGCAGCGATCAAAACAATGTATATGACATGAGTAAACAAGTGAATCATAAAGCAAAGACTTTTCATGAATAGCACTTCAAGACAAGCATCAATAAGTCTTGCATAAGAGTTAACTCATAAAGCAATAATTCAAAGTAAAAGCATTGAAGCAACACAAAGGAAGATTAAGTTTCAGCGGTTGCTTTCAACTTGTAACATGTATATCTCATGAATAATTGTCAACATAGAGTAATATAATAAGTGCAATAAGCAAATATGTAGGAATCAATGCACAGTTCACACAAGTGTTTGCTTCTTGAGGTGGAGAGAAATAGGTGAACTGACTCAACATTGAAAGTAAAAGAATGGTCCTCCATAGAGGAAAAGCATCGATTGCTATATTTGTGCTAGAGCTTTGATTTTGAAAACATGAAACAATTTTGTCAACGGTAGTAATAAAGCATATGTATCATGTAAATTATATCTTACAAGTTGCAAGCCTCATGCATAGTATACTAATAGTGCCCGCGCCTTGTCCTAATTAGCTTGGACTACCGGATCATCGCAATGCACATGTTTTAACCAAGTGTCACAAAGGGGTACCTCTATGCCGCCTGTACAAAGGTCTAAGGAGAAAGCTCGCATTGGATTTCTCGCTATTGATTATTCTCAACTTAGACATCCATACCGGGACAACATAGACAACAGATAATGGACTCCTCTTTTATGCATAAGCATGTAACAACAATTAATAATTTTCTCATATGAGATTGAGGATATTTGTCCAAAACTGAAACTTCCACCATGGATCATGGCTTTAGTTAGCGGCCCAATGTTCTTCTCTAACAATATGCATGCTTAACCATAAGGTGGTAGATCGCTCTTACTTCAGACAAGACGAACATGCATAGCAACTCACATGAAATTCAACAAAGAGTAGTTGATGGCGTCCCCAGTGAACATGGTTATCGCACAACAAGCAACTTAATAAGAGATAAACTGCATAATTACATATTCAATACCACAATAGTTTTTAAGCTATTTGTCCCATGAGCTATATATTGCAAAGGTGAATGATGGAATTTTAAAGGTAGCACTCAAGCAATTTACTTTGGAATGGCGGAAAATACCATGTAGTAGGTAGGTATGGTGGACACAAATGGCATAGTGGTTGGCTCAAGTATTTTGGATGCATTAGAAGTATTCCCTCTCGATACAAGGTTTAGACTAGCAAGGTTTATTTGAAACAAACACAAGGATGAACCGGTGCAGCAAAACTCACATAAAAGACATATTGTAAACATTATAAGACTCTACACCTTCTTCCTTGTTGTTCAAACTCAATACTAGAAATTATCTAGACCTTAGAGAGACCAAATATGCAAACCAAATTTTAGCATGCTCTATGTATTTCTTCATTAATGGGTGCAAAGCATATGATGCAAGAGCTTAAACATGAGCACAACAATTGCCAAGTATCACATTACCCAAGACATTTATAGCAATTACTACATGTATCATTTTCCAATTCCAACCATATAACAATTTAACGAAGGAGAAACTTCGCCATGAATACTATGAGTAGAAACTAAGGACATACCTGTCCATATGCTACAGCGGAGCGTGTCTCTCTCCCATAAAGTGAATGCTAGGATCCATTTTATTCAAACAAAACAAAAAACAAAAACAAACCGACGCACCAAGCAAAGCACATAAGATGTGATGGAATAAAAATATAGTTTCAGGGGAGGAACCTGATAATGTTGTCGATGAAGAAGGGGATGCCTTGGGCATCCCCAAGCTTAGACGCTTGAGTCTTCTTGATATATGCAGGGGTGAACCACCGGGGCATCCCCAAGCTTAGAGCTTTCACTCTCCTTGATCATGTTGCATCATACTCCTCTCTTGATCCTTGAAAACTTCCTCCACACCAAACTTAGAACAACTCATTAGAGGGTTAGTAACAATAAAAATTAACATGTTCAGAGGTGACACAATCATTCTTAACACTTCTGGACATTGCATAAAGCTACTGGACATTAATGGATCAAAGAAATTCATCCAACATAACAAAAGAGGCAATGCGAAATAAAAGGCAGAATCTGTCAAAACAGAACAGTTCGTATTGACGAATTTTATCGAGGCACCAGACTTGCTCAAATGAAAATGCTCAAATTGAATGAAAGTTGCGTACATATCTGAGGATCACTCACGTAAATTGGCATAATTTTCTGAGTTACCTACAGAGAAAACAACCCAGATTCGTGACAGCAAAGAAATCTGTTTCTGCGCAGTAATCCAAATCTAGTATGAACTTTTCTATCAACGACTTTACTTGGCACAATAAAACACTAAACTAAGATAAGGAGAGGTTGCTACAGTAGTAAACAACTTCCAAGACACAAGATAAAAACAAAGTACTGTAGGTAAAAACATGGGTTGTCTCCCATAAGCGCTTTTCTTTAACGCCTTTCAGCTAGGCGCAGAAAGTGTGTATCAAATATTATCAAGAGACGAAGTGTCAACATCATAATTTGTTCTCATAATAGAATCAAAAGGTAACTTCATTCTCTTTCTAGGGAAGTGTTCCATACCTTTCTTGAGAGGAAATTGATATTTTATATTACCTTCCTTCATATCAATGATAGCACCAACAGTTCGAACAAAAGGTCTTCCCAATATAATGGGACAAGATGCATTGCATTCAATATCCAAGACAACAAAATCAACGGGGACAAGGTTATTGTTAACGGTAATGCGAACATTATCAACTTTCCCCAAAGGTTTCTTTGTAGAATGATCAGCAAGATTAACATCCAAATAACAATTTTTCAATGGTGGCAAGTCAAGCATATTATAGATTTTCTTAGGCATAACAGAAATACTTGCACCAAGATCACATAAAGCATTACAATCAAAATCTTTAACCTTCATTTTAATGATGGGCTCCCAACCATCCTCTAGCTTTCTAGGAATAGAGGCTTCGCGCTCTAGTTTCTCTTCTCTAGCTTTTATGAGAGCATTTGTAATATGTTGCGTGAAAGCCAAATTTATAGCACTAGCATTAGGACTTTTAGCAAGTTTTTGCAAGAACTTTATAACTTCAGAGATGTGTCAATCATCAAAATTCAAACCATTATAATCTAAAGCAATGGGATCATCATCCCCAATGTTGGAAAAAATTTCAGCAGTTTTATCACGTGGTTTCAAAGCAGCTTTAGCAGCTTTCTGCAGTTTCTCGCGCTTTGCATTAGAAGTGGAAACATTGCTAACACCAATTCTTTTATTATTAATAGTAGGAGGTGCAGCAACATGTGTAGCATTAGCATTACTAGTGGTGGTAATAGTCCAAACTTTAGCTACATTCTTCTCTTTAGCTAGTTTTTCATTTTCTTCTCTATCCCACCTAGCACGCAGTTCGGCCATTAATCTTATATTCTCATTAATTCTAACTTGGATGGCATTTTCTGTAGTAACAATTTTATTTTCAATATCCCTATTAGGCATAACTTTCGATTTCAAGAGATCAACATCAGAGGCAAGACTATCGACTTTAGAAGCAAGTATATCAATTTTCCCAAGCTTTTCTTCAACAGATTTGTTAAAAGCAGTTTGTGTACTAATAAATTCTTTAAGCATGGCTTCAAGTCCAGGGGGTGAACTCCTATTATTGTTGTAAGAATTCCCATAAGAATTACCATAGCCGTTGCCATTATTATAAGGATATGGCCTATAGTTGTTACTAGAATTGTTCCGGTAAGCATTGTTGTTGAAATTATTATTTTTAATGAAGTTTACATCAACATGTTCTTCTTGTGCAACCAATGAAGCTAACGGAACATTATTAGGATCAATATTAGTCCTATCATTCACAAGCATAGACATAATAGCATCAATCTTATCACTCAAGGAAGAGGTTTCTTCGACAGAATTTACCTTCTTACCTTGTGGAGCTCTTTCCGTGTGCCATTCAGAGTAGTTGATCATCATATTATCAAGAAGCTTTGTTGCTTCACCAAGAGTGATGGACATAAAGGTACCTCCAGCAGCTGAATCCAATAAATTCCGCGAAGAAAAATTTAGTCCTGCATAGAAGGTTTGGATGATCATCCAAGTAGTCAGTCCATGGGTTGGGCAATTTTTAACCAGAGATTTCATTCTTTCCCAAGCTTGAGCAACATGTTCAGTATCTAATTGTTTAAAATTCATTATGCTACTCCTCAAAGATATAATTTTAGCAGGGGGATAATATCTACCAATAAAAGCATCCTTGCATTTAGTCCATGAATCAATACTATTCTTAGGCAGAGATAGCAACCAATCTTTAGCTCTTCCTCTTAATGAGAAAGGGAACAATTTTAATTTTATAATGTCACCATCTACATCTTTATACTTTTGCATTTCACATAGTTCAACAAAATTATTAAGATGGGCAGCAGCATCATCGTAACTAACACTTAAAAATTGCTCTCGCATAACAAGATTTAATAAAGCAGGTTTAATTTCAAAGAATTCTGCTGTAGTAGCAGATGGAGCAATAGGTGTGCATAAGAAATTATTATTATTTGTGGTTGTGAAGTCACACAACTTAGTATTTTCAGGGTTGGCCATTTTAGCAACAGAAAATAAAGCAAACTAGATAAAGTAAATGCAAGTAACTAATTTTTTTGTGTTTTTGATATAGCAAACAAGATAGCAAATAAAGTAAAACTAGCAACTAATTTTTTTTTTGTATTTTGATTTAGTGCAGCAAACAAAGTAGTAAATAAAACTAAGCAAGACAAAAACAAAGTAAAGAGATTGAGAAGTGGAGACTCCCCTTGCAGCGTGTCTTGATCTCCCCGGCAACGGCGCCATAAATTTGCTTGATGCGTGTAGTTGACACGTCCGTTGGGAACCCCAAGAGGAAGGTGTGATGCGCACAGCGGCAAGTTTCCCTCAGTAAGAAACCAAGGTTTAATCGAACCAGTAGGAGTCAAGAAGCACGTTGAAGGTTGATGGCGGCGGGATGTAGTGCGGCGCAACACCAGAGATTCCGGCGCCAACGTCGAACCTGCACAACACAACCAAAGTAGTTTGCCCCAACGAAACAGTGAGGTTGTCAATCTCACCGGCTTGCTGTAACAAAGGATTAACCGTATTGTGTGGAAGATGATTGTTTGCAGAAAACAAGAGAACAAGATTGGCAAGAGATTGTATTTCAAGATAGAGAATTGGACCGGGGTCCACAGTTCACTAGAGGTGTCTCTCCCATAAGATAAACAGCATGTTGGGTGAACAAATTACAGTTGGGCAATTGACAAATAAAGAGGGCATGACCATGCACATACATATTATGATGAGTATAGTGAGATTTAATTGGGCATTACGACAAAGTACATAGACCGCCATCCAGCATGCATCTATGCCTAAAAAGTCCACCTTCAGGTTATCATCCGAACCCCCTCCAGTATTAAGTTGCTAACAACAGACAATTGCATTAAGTATTGCGCGTAATGTAATTAGTGACTACATCCTTGAACATAGCACCAATGTTTTATCCCTAGTGGCAACAGCACATCCATAACCTTAGAGGTTCTTGTCACCCCTCCAGATTCACGGAGACATGAACCCACTATCGAGCATAAATACTCCCTCTTGGAGTTACTAGCATCAACTTGGCCAGAGCATCTACTAATAACGGAGAGCATGCAAGATCATAAACAACACATAGACATGAATTGATAATCAACATAACAAGTATTCTCTATTCATCGGATCCCAACAAACGCAACATATAGAATTACAGATAGATGATCTTGATCATGTTAGGCAGCTCACAAGATCCGACAATGAAGCACAATGGGGAGAAGACAACCATCTAGCGCCCCCTATGGACCCCTAGTCCAGGGCGAGACTACACACTCATCACTCCGGAGGCGACCAAGGCGGCGTAGAGTCCTCCGGGAGATGCTTCCCCACTCCGGCAGGGTGCCGGAGACGATATCCGGATCCCCCGAGATGGGATCGGCGGCGGCGGCGTCTCCGGGAAGGTTTTCCGTATCGTGGCTCTCGGTGATCGGGGGTTTCGCATCGGAGGCTTTAAGTAGGCGGAAGGGCAGGTCAGGAGGCGGCACGAGGGCCCCACACCACAGGGCCGCGCGGCCAAGGGGGGGCCCGCGCCGCCCTAGGGTGTGGCCACCTCGTGGCCCCACTTCGTCTCCTCTTCGGACTTCAGGAAGCTTCGTGGCAAAATAGGACCCTGGGCGTTGATTTCGTCCAATTCCGAGAATATTTCGTTACTAGGATTTCTGAAACCAAAAACAGCAGAAAACAAAGAATCGGCACTTCGGCATCTTGTTAATAGGTTAGTTCCGAGAAAATGCACGAATATGACATAAAGTGTGCATAAAACATGTAGATAACATCAATAATGTGGCATGGAACATAAGAAATTATCGATACGTCGGAGACGTATCAGCATCCCCAAGCTTAGTTCTCGCTCGTCCGAGGTGTAAAACGATAACACAGATAATTTCTGGAGTGACATGCCATCATAACCTTGATCATACTATTTGTAAAGCATATGTAGTGAATGCAGCGATCAAAACAATGTATATGACATGAGTAAACAAGTGAATCATAAAGCAAAGACTTTTCATGAATAGCACTTCAAGACAAGCATCAATAAGTCTTGCATAAGAGTTAACTCATAAAGCAATAATTCAAAGTAAAAGCATTGAAGCAACACAAAGGAAGATTAAGTTTCAGCGGTTGCTTTCAACTTGTAACATGTATATCTCATGGATAATTGTCAACATAGAGTAATATAATAAGTGCAATAAGCAAATATGTAGGAATCAATGCACAGTTCACACAAGTGTTTGCTTCTTGAGGTGGAGAGAAATAGGTGAACTGACTCAACATTGAAAGTAAAAGAATGGTCCTCCATAGAGGAAAAGCATCGATTGCTATATTTGTGCTAGAGCTTTGATTTTGAAAACATGAAACAATTTTGTCAACGGTAGTAATAAAGCATATGTATCATGTAAATTATATCTTACAAGTTGCAAGCCTCATGCATAGTATACTAATAGTGCCCGCACCTTGTCCTAATTAGCTTGGACTACCGGATCATCGCAATGCACATGTTTTAACCAAGTGTCACAAAGGGGTACCTCTATGCCGCCTGTACAAAGGTCTAAGGAGAAAGCTCGCATTGGATTTCTCGCTATTGATTATTCTCAACTTAGACATCCATACCGGGACAACATAGACAACAGATAATGGACTCCTCTTTTATGCATAAGCATGTAACAACAATTAATAATTTTCTCATATGAGATTGAGGATATTTGTCCAAAACTGAAACTTCCACCATGGATCATGGCTTTAGTTAGCGGCCCAATGTTCTTCTCTAACAATATGCATGCTTAACCATAAGGTGGTAGATCGCTCTTACTTCAGACAAGACGAACATGCATAGCAACTCACATGAAATTCAACAAAGAGTAGTTGATGGCGTCCCCAGTGAACATGGTTATCGCACAACAAGCAACTTAATAAGAGATAAACTGCATAATTACATATTCAATACCACAATAGTTTTTAAGCTATTTGTCCCATGAGCTATATATTGCAAAGGTGAATGATGGAATTTTAAAGGTAGCACTCAAGCAATTTACTTTGGAATGGCGGAAAATACCATGTAGTAGGTAGGTATGGTGGACAAAAATGGCATAGTGGTTGGCTCAAGTATTTTGGATGCATGAGAAGTATTCCCTCTCGATACAAGGTTTAGACTAGCAAGGTTTATTTGAAACAAACACAAGGATGAACCGGTGCAGCAAAACTCACATAAAAGACATATTGTAAACATTATAAGACTCTACACCGTCTTCCTTGTTGTTCAAACTCAATACTAGAAATTATCTAGACCTTAGAGAGACCAAATATGCAAACCAAATTTTAGCATGCTCTATGTATTTCTTCATTAATGGGTGCAAAGCATATGATGCAAGAGCTTAAACATGAGCACAACAATTGCCAAGTATCACATTACCCAAGACATTTATAGCAATTACTACATGTATCATTTTCCAATTCCAACCATATAACAATTTAACGAAGGAGAAACTTCGCCATGAATACTATGAGTAGAAACTAAGGACATACTTGTCCATATGCTACAGAGGAGCGTGTCTCTCTCCCATAAAGTGAATGCTAGGATCCATTTTATTCAAACAAAACAAAAAACAAAAACAAACCGACGCACCAAGCAAAGCACATAAGATGTGATGGAATAAAAATATAGTTTCAGGGGAGGAACCTGATAATGTTGTCGATGAAGAAGGGGATGCCTTGGGCATCCCCAAGCTTAGACGCTTGAGTCTTCTTGATATATGCAGGGGTGAACCACCGGGGCATCCCCAAGCTTAGAGCTTTCACTCTCCTTGATCATGTTGCATCATACTCCTCTCTTGATCCTTGAAAACTTCCTCCACACCAAACTTAGAACAACTCATTAGAGGGTTAGTAACAATAAAAATTAACATGTTCAGAGGTGACACAATCATTCTTAACACTTCTGGACATTGCATAAAGCTACTGGACATTAATGGATCAAAGAAATTCATCCAACATAACAAAAGAGGCAATGCGAAATAAAAGGCAGAATCTGTCAAAACAGAACAGTTCGTATTGACGAATTTTATCGAGGCACCAGACTTGCTCAAATGAAAATGCTCAAATTGAATGAAAGTTGCGTACATATCTGAGGATCACTCACGTAAATTGGCATAATTTTCTGAGTTACCTACAGAGAAAACAACCCAGATTCGTGACAGCAAAGAAATCTGTTTCTGCGCAGTAATCCAAATCTAGTATGAACTTTTCTATCAACGACTTTACTTGGCACAATAAAACACTAAACTAAGATAAGGAGAGGTTGCTACAGTAGTAAACAACTTCCAAGACACAAAATAAAAACAAAGTACTGTAGGTAAAAACATGGGTTGTCTCCCATAAGCGCTTTTCTTTAACGCCTTTCAGCTAGGCGCAGAAAGTGTGTATCAAGTATTATCAAGAGACGAAGTGTCAACATCATAATTTGTTCTCATAATAGAATCAAAAGGTAACTTCATTCTCTTTCTAGGGAAGTGTTCCATACCTTTCTTGAGAGGAAATTGATATTTTATATTACCTTCCTTCATATCAATGATAGCACCAACAGTTCGAAGAAAAGGTCTTCCCAATATAATGGGACAAGATGCATTGCATTCAATATCCAAGACAACAAAATCAACGGGGACAAGGTTATTGTTAACGGTAATGCGAACATTATCAACTTTCCCCAAAGGTTTCTTTGTAGAATGATCAGCAAGATTAACATCCAAATAACAATTTTTCAATGGTGGCAAGTCAAGCATATTATAGATTTTCTTAGGCATAACAGAAATACTTGCACCAAGATCACATAAAGCATTACAATCAAAATCTTTAACCTTCATTTTAATGATGGGCTCCCAACCATCCTCTAGCTTTCTAGGAATAGAGGCTTCGCGCTCTAGTTTCTCTTCTCTAGCTTTTATGAGAGCATTTGTAATATGTTGCGTGAAAGCCAAATTTATAGCACTAGCATTAGGACTTTTAGCAAGTTTTTGCAAGAACTTTATAACTTCAGAGATGTGGCAATCATCAAAATTCAAACCATTATAATCTAAAGCAATGGGATCATCATCCCCAATGTTGGAAAAAATTTCAGCAGTTTTATCACGAGCGCTTTCATGGTTTTAGCAGATTTGGCAGTTTCTCGCGCTTTGCATTAGAAGTGGAAACATTGCTAACACCAATTCTTTTATTATTAATAGTAGGAGGTGCAGCAATATGTGTAGCATTAGCATTACTAGTGGTGGTAATAGTCCAAACTTTAGCTACATTCTTCTCTTTAGCTAGTTTTTCATTTTCTTCTCTATCCCACCTAGCACGCAGTTCGGCCATTAATCTTATATTCTCATTAATTCTAACTTGGATGGCATTTTCTGTAGTAACAATTTTATTTTCAATATCCCTATTAGGCATAACTTTCGATTTCAAGAGATGAACATCAGAGGCAAGACTATCGACTTTAGAAGCAAGTATATCAATTTTCCCAAGCTTTTCTTCAACAAATTTGTTAAAAGCAGTTTGTGTACTAATAAATTCTTTAAGCATGGCTTCAAGTCCAGGGGGTGAACTCCTATTATTGTTGTAAGAATTCCCATAAGAATTACCATAGCCGTTGCCATTATTATAAGGATATGGCCTATAGTTGTTACTAGAATTGTTCCGGTAAGCATTGTTGTTGAAATTATTATTTTTAATGAAGTTTACATCAACATGTTCTTCTTGTGCAACCAATGAAGCTAACGGAACATTATTAGGATCAATATTAGTCCTATCATTCACAAGCATAGACATAATAGCATCAATCTTATCACTCAAGGAAGAGGTTTCTTCGACAGAATTTACCTTCTTACCTTGTGGAGCTCTTTCCGTGTGCCATTCAGAGTAGTTGATCATCATATTATCAAGAAGCTTTGTTGCTTCACCAAGAGTGATGGACATAAAGGTACCTCCAGCAGCTGAATCCAATAAATTCCGCGAAGAAAAATTTAGTCCTGCATAGAAGGTTTGGATGATCATCCAAGTAGTCAGTCCATGGGTTGGGCAATTTTTAACCAGAGATTTCATTCTTTCCCAAGCTTGAGCAACATGTTCAGTATCTAATTGTTTAAAATTCATTATGCTACTCCTCAAAGATATAATTTTAGCAGGGGGATAATATCTACCAATAAAAGCATCCTTGCATTTAGTCCATGAATCAATACTATTCTTAGGCAGAGATAGCAACCAATCTTTAGCTCTTCCTCTTAATGAGAAAGGGAACAATTTTAATTTTATAATGTCACCATCTACATCTTTATACTTTTGCATTTCACATAGTTCAACAAAATTATTAAGATGGGCAGCAGCATCATCAGAACTAACACCAGAAAATTGCTCTCGCATAACAAGATTTAATAAAGCAGGTTTAATTTCAAAGAATTCTGCTGTAGTAGCAGATGGAGCAATAGGTGTGCATAAGAAATTATTATTATTTGTGGTTGTGAAGTCACACAACTTAGTATTTTCAGGGTTGGCCATTTTAGCAACAGAAAATAAAGCAAACTAGATAAAGTAAATGCAAGTAACTAATTTTTTTGTGTTTTTGATATAGCAAACAAGATAGCAAATAAAGTAAAACTAGCAACTAAATTTTTTTTTTGTATTTTGATTTAGTGCAGCAAACAAAGTAGTAAATAAAACTAAGCAAGACAAAAACAAAGTAAAGAGATTGAGAAGTGGAGACTCCCCTTGCAGCGTATCTTGATCTCCCCGGCAACGGCGCCAGAAATTTGCTTGATGCGTGTAGTTGACACGTCCGTTGGGAACCCCAAGAGGAAGGTGTGATGCGCACAGCGGCAAGTTTCCCTCAGTAAGAAACCAAGGTTTAATCGAACCAGTAGGAGTCAAGAAGCACGTCGAAGGTTTATGGCGGCGGGATGTAGTGCGGCGCAACACCAGAGATTCCGGCGCCAACGTGGAACCTGCACAACACAACCAAAGTACTTTGCCCCAACGAAACAGTGAGGTTGTCAATCTCACCGGCTTGCTGTAACAAAGGATTAACCGTATTGTGTGGAAGATGATTATTTGCAGAAAACAAGAGAACAAGATTGCAAGAGATTGTATTTCAGTATAGAGAATTGGACCGGGGTCCATAGTTCACTAGAGGTGTCTCTCCCATAAGATAAACAGCATGTTGGGTGAACAAATTACAGTTGGGCAATTGACAAATAAAGAGGGCATGACCATGCACATACATATTATGATGAGTATAGTGAGATTTAATTGGGCATTACGACAAAGTACATAGACCGCCATCCAGCATGCATCTATGCCTAAAAAGTCCACCTTCAGGTTATCATCCGAACCCCCTCCAGTATTAAGTTGCTAACAACAGACAATTGCATTAAGTATTGCGCGTAATGTAATTAGTGACTACATCCTTGAACATAGCACCAATGTTTTATCCCTAGTGGCAACAACACATCCATAACCTTAGAGGTTCTTGTCACCCCTCGCATTCACGGAGACATGAACCCACTATCGAGCATAAATACTCCCTCTTGGAGTTACTAGCATCAACTTGGCCAGAGCATCTACTAATAACGGAGAGCATGCAAGATCATAAACAACACATAGACATGAATTGATAATCAACATAACAAGTATTCTCTATTCATCAGATCCCAACAAACGCAACATATAGAATTACAGATAGATGATCTTGATCATGTTAGGCAGCTCACAAGATCCGACAATGAAGCACAATGGGGAGAAGACAACCATCTAGCTACTGCTATGGACCCATAGTCCAGGGGTAGACTACTCACTCATCACTCCGGAGGCGACCATGGCGGCGTAGAGTCCTCCGGGAGATGATTCCCCTCTCCGGCAGGGTGCCGGAGGCGATCTCCTGGATCCCCCGAGATGGGATCGGCGGCGGCGGCGTCTCTGGAAGGTTTTCCGTATCGTGGCTCTCGGTACTGGGGGTTTCGCAACGGAGGCTTTAAGTAGGCGGAAGGGCAGGTCAGGAGGCGGCACGAGGGCCCCACACCACAGGGCCGCGCGGCCAAGGGGGGGGCCGCGCCGCCCTAGGGTGTGGCCACCTCGTGGCCCCACTTCGTCTCCTCTTCGGACTTCTGGAAGCTTCGTGGCAAAATAGGACTGGGCGTTGATTTCGTCCAATTCCGAGAATATTTCGTTACTAGGATTTCTGAAACCAAAAACATGAAAAACAAAGAATCGGCACTTCGGCATCTTGTTAATAGGTTAGTTCCAGAAAATGCACGAATATGACATAAAGTGTGCATAAAACATGTAGATAACATCAATAATGTGGCATGGAACATAAGAAATTATCGATACGTCGGAGACGTATCAGGAAGCTCGAAGCAGTGCACAGTGGCGAAGTCTTCAACAGAATCAGAGTACATAACGGCTTCAGAGGCTTCATCAGAAGCGGTATGGATGAAGAGGTTCATTGTAGAGCTCGGTGTGGTTCCTAGTGCATTGGACCCACTAGTCATCTACTGTGACAACATGGGTGCCATCGCCAATGCACAAGAACCAAGGTCAAACAAGAGGCTGAAGCATATCAAGCTGCGTTATCACTCGATTCGCGAGTACATCGAAGATGGAGAAGTAAAGATTTGCAAAGTACACACTGATCTGAATGTAGCAGATCCGTTGACTAAAGCTCTCCCTAGGGCAAAACATGACCAACACCAGAATGCCATGGGTGTTAGGTACATTACAATGTAATCTAGATTATTGACTCTAGTGCAAGTGGGAGACTGTTGGAGATATGCCCAAGAGGCAATAATAAAAGTGGTTATTATATATCTTTATGTTTATGATAAATGTTTATATACCATGCTATAATTGTATTAACCGAAACATTGATACATGTGTGATATGTAAACAACAAAGAGTCCCTAGTATGCCTCTTAACTAGCTTGTTGGTTAATGGATGATTAGTTTCATAATCATGAACATTGGATGTTATTAATAACAAGGTTATATCATTATATGAATGATGTAATGGACACACCCAATTAAGCGTAGCATAAGATCACGTCATTAAGTTATTTGCTATAAGCTTTCGATACATAGTTACCTAGTCCTTATGACCATGAGATCATGTAAATCATTTATACCGGAAAGGTACTTTGATTACATCAAACGCCACTACGTAAATGGGTGGTTATAAAGGTGGGATTAAGTATCCGGAAAGTATGAGTTGAGGCATATGGATCAACAGTGGGATTTGTCCATCCCGATGACGGATAGATATACTCTAGGCCCTCTCGGTGGAATGTCGTCTAATGTCTTGCAAGCATATGAATAAGTTCATAAGAGACCACATACCACAAGATTTAGTAAAGAGTACTTGTCAGGAGACGAGGTTGAACAAGGTATAGAGTGATACCGATGATCAAACCTCGGACAAGTAAAATATCGCGTGACAAAGGGAATTGGTGTCGTATGTGAATGGTTCATTCGATCACTGAAGTCATCGTTGAATATGTGGGAGCCATTATGGATCTCCAGATCCCACTATTGGTCAACCATGTCCACATAGTTCGCGAACCGTAGGGTGACACACTTAAGGTTTGATGTTGAAATGGTAGAACTTGAATATGGAATGGAGTTCGAAGTATTGTTCAAAGTCCCGGATAGGATCCCGGACATCACGAGGAGTTCCGGAATGGTCCGGAGAATAAGATTCATATATAGGAAGTCATTTTATAAGATTTAAAATGATCCGGAAGATTTTATGGAAGGTTCTAGAAGGTTCTAGAAAAGTCCGGAAGAAATCAATTTGGAAGGCAGAGTCCCGAAGGGACTCCACCTCCCATGGCCGGCCAACCCTAGAGGGGGGAGTCCAAGGTGGACTCCACCAAGGGGGCCGGCCACCCCCCCTCATGGAAGGGTGGGAATCCCACTTGGGTGGGAGTCCCACTTGGGTAGGTTTCTCTACTACATGGAAGGTTTTGGGTTGAGGTCTTATTCGAAGACTTGTAGTCCAACACTTGGGGGTTCCACCTATATAATGAGGGGCCAAGGGGAGGGGGCCGGCCACCACAACACCACCACCTTGGCCGCACCCCAAGGAGGCCGGCCACCCCTCTCCCCAAACCCTAACCGCCCCACTCCTCCCCCTCTCCCGCAACGCTTAGTGAAGCTCCGCCGGAGATCTCCATCGGCACCGCCACCACGCCGTCGTGCTGCCGGATTCAAGGAGGAGCTACTACTTCCGCTGCCCGCTAGAACGGGAAGAAGGACGTCGTCTTCATCAACACCGAACGTGTGACCTAGTACGGAGGTGCTGCCCGATCTTGGCACCGTGATCAAGATCTTCTACGCGCTTTTGCAAGCGGCAAGTGATCGTCTACCGCAGCAATAAGAGCCTACTCTTATAGGCTTTGGAAATCTTCAAGGGTGAGTCTCGATCATCCACTCGTTGCTCCCGTCTTCTAGATTGCATCTTGTCTTGGATTGCGTTCTCACGGTAGGAAATTTTTTGTTTTCTATGCAACGAATCCCTACACTAAATTGTTAGAATCATCATGAAATTTACTTTCATGTTCATGTTATGTGTATTTGACATTGTATATATATTAATATATTTTTGTAAATACTTAGTCGCGACTAAATTCAGATGCACTACATGTTGCCAAGATGGAACACTACAAATAATCCTAAGACCCCATAATGATGGATATGAACAGTGGGTGTCCTTTGGTGGCAAGGGAATCAATCGTGTTAGCAAATTATCATAGGGGTATTCCTTTGAGAGAATGGGTATAGCTAAGCTTTATACATAAAGTACCATCTTTTATCAAATTAATCGAGAGTGATATTTTGGCTCTTTGGGTGCATATGCTATTATGCTCCCTATAGTTCAAAATGCATCTTTGAAACATTTTGAAATATCAAATGAAAAATTCACTTGTACATCTTCACATGCTATGTGTGCGCAAATTTTTCCCATGAAAAATTGAGTTTTCATTTGGGCTGCGAAAAAAGACAAAATTGGTGCTAAAAATATGCTTTTTATGAGACATGGTTTGTCTTTTTTTCATCAATCAAAAATAAAATCGTATTTTCGCGTAACTGTATGAAGGCACATAGGTTGTGAAGATGTACAAACGAATTTTTTTTAGAACTTTTTGATAGTTGGAAATACGCTTTTTGAGTTGAGGGGGCATATGCAACCGGGGGCGAATTAATTTTTTTCTATTAATTATGTTATAGTTCAAAAAGTATATTTTATAATACGATATAGGATCCAACATGGTTCATGTGGTGCTTGCCCGGCTTGGAGATGACTTGGAAGCCCTTTGGTCCTTCGCAAAATCTCCGAATTATATCTTTGTAATGGCCAGCGAAAAATAAAAAAATCTAATAAATACAAAACTCAGCCAAGAAGAATCAGAAAAAAGCATGAGATTGGCATGTTGTATAGAATTTAAAATGTTATTAAATTTCAAAAAGAAAAACATATTTACAGGTTTTCACAAAAAATCTAGCTAGACAAAAAAAAAGGAGAAATCTGATAAATTTAGAGTTTTGAAAATAAGCATTGTTCGCTATACTTAGATGCTTACATTTTCCATTTGTATAGATTAAAATACAAAGTATTTCAAATTGGAATTTTTGGCCGTTTATCGGATACATCATCATTGCGTAAATCTAGAATAGCCCGCGGAGTAAACCAGCGGATGCTCCTGCCTGTTGCCAGGAACATCGCCCCCCGTTCCACTACAAAAGCTGAATTATCCTCCTTCGAATTAATACATATATACTTGTCGCATCGAACTGTCTCAGAATCTCAGATTAATGCCACGATGGATGGATGACCCATGAAAACGACAATTCTGTCTTTTATACAGCGTGGCGCACAGGATTTTGAAAAGAATCAATCAGGAATTTCGTCTCGATTTCTCGCTGATATCAATATGTACAGTGTTACGTACTATATACTCCGTATACAGTATTACAGCTCATACAGTATATACAAAGAATTGAAATGATTCAGTGAGAAAAATCGTCTTGATTTTCTCGCTGAAAGCAAAATATGTACGGTGCTACAGCACGTATGAAGAATGGAACGGACAAAAGAAACACCCACACGTACGCCTAGTAGCTAATACGAGCACGACACGATCCTTGCTATCTATGCACATCGTGGATCTTCCTTTCCTAGGCGTCCGAGTAATACAGCCCCTCGTCGTCGTCGTCGGACGAGGAGGACACCGAGAGGGACCGGCGGTAGGTGTAGAGCACTCCGGGCCGCCGCGCCACCCAGGCGCCGCCGCGCCCGGACGCCGGCACGTAGTAGTACTCGTCCGGGTCCGGCAGCGGCATGCAGAAGAAGAGGTAGAGGCAGCCGGCGAGGCGCTCGAGCTCGTGCGCGGGCGGCGCGAACAGCGCGCGCAGGACCTCGTCGGCCCGCAGCCGCCGCCGCTGCCCCGGCCGCGGCGCGCCCTGGCACAGCTCCGCCGGCACCCGCGCCGCCGCCGCCAGCCACGCGCTGCTGAACACCATCCGATCGTCGGGCGCTTTGCTTGCTTGCCCGGCTCGCGTGTCGTGGGGCGGCCGGGGTTTCAGGAGAGATGACGGGCGAAGCTAGCGGTGGCGTGGTTCGGCGGGAAAGTTGGGGAGGCGCGAGCGAGCGAGCTGCGCACGTACTACGCAGGGTGTAATATACGCCGGGCGGGGAAGACGAATAGGTCCATCGGGGTTGTCTTGGTACGTGCCGGTGTTGGCCTTGGTAGCTTCCGCCGGCCGCGGCGACCGCGCGCGCGTAGGAGGTTTCGTCGGCTTTTTCGCGGGTTCTGGCTTCTGACTGGTTGGTTGGTGTCGCGCGCTGCCGCATGGGTGCAAGTGTACAGAACGCGTGCCGCCCGCGCGGCGAATGGTCGGTCGTCGGCGCGCGCCGCACGGTGCCGTGACCCTCTTGAATTAATCCTTCCGGTATCCGCCGACGGCGATGGCTGGATCGGCCAGGTAGAAGGCACACGTTGTACTACTAGTCAGGTCCATCGTCGCATCATCCTGCATAATTTTTCCAGACTCCAGTGTCACGGATAAAATGCGGACCATTTTACCATTCAGATCACAATCTATGTGTCACGGACAAAATGCGGACCGTTCTACCATTCTAGTAGAGCACAATCCATGCATCACAAACAAAATGTCGGCCGTTTTACTATTCTAGAGAACAATTCATGTGTTTGTCAGCTCGGGGCGTTCCTGCTTAAATTGTAAGAGCGTCTTGACTGGTGCTCCCATCAGCTGCTTTTATAGGTAGTCGGCATATTTAGAGTCCAATAAAATGGTTGTAGGTTAGCCCTTTTGGCTGGGATGGGGCACCGGCAATTCGCGCGCCATGTAGGAAAGCCTTTCTCGGGTCCGCATGGCGACAGCTATGACCCCTCTCTTCCACGGGTCATATATGAGTCAACTTTGACCGGATGGACTTACGAGACGCCAGAGTAATGGCGCCACCGCCCCTCCCACCTACCGCGAACAACCTTCTTTTTATCCCCTCCGCTCATACATAGTCGAGTCTGCCCTTGAATTCGCCGCTCTCTCTCTCCTTGTGTGTGTGTGTCCCACCGTCGCCATGGATAGACGTCGGCTGGACTAGCATGGGGCCACCAAGCTTGCCAAGTACAACATCCTCGCGCCACCTAAAATGACGGTGCCAAGGGTTTGGGACATTAGCTTGCCAACAGTGTCCGCCGGCAAGGCCGGTGGGGAAGAGATCTTCCACTGCCAACAGAAGCACACCCTGTTTCTGAACCCACGACATCGTGGTGACTACTAGCCAACACTATTTCGCAAGGAGGTGGCGCTCAACCGCTTCACTAGCGAACATCCACCACCGGAGAAAAACATCGTCGAGTGGAGGCGTATATGGTTAGTGCCTAGCCCCACCGTTAAGGAAATCATCAACGCCGCTCTCTCACCACGAAGACTTCATGCGGCCGGCTACGGAGGCTGGCATCCTCGACGTCGACTCCAACGAGGAAGAGTAGAAATTAATTTAAACTATTGTCCTAAATTTGTATAACTTTTAAATTTTGAATGAAAATTGTCGGTTTCGTTGTTTCCGTTGTTTGACAACACCTTCCATACCACTTTTCCGGGCACTGATAGTGATACTCTGGCGTGGTACGTGGATGCTGTTCTCAAGAGGCAGCTCTGTGATACTGCCCACCGGCTGAAGTCTTACTTTTAGCGAACTGGCCTTCAAGTCAACGTTGACCTGACTAACGTTTGGAAATACACGTATCCTTATTGCAATTTAAAGGTAGATTTGGATAATGCAAGCACATATAATAATGACTCTCGATGATACAAAACTGAAATGGTATACGCCTCAGAATTACTTAGACTAATCATAGTGGAGAGTAACATAGAGTAGTAACATGGTGCATGTTACTACCCTATGTTATTGGTAAATACTATGTATCGTGATCCGATGGGAATGAAATCATCGGACCGATTGTTTGCCGTCGATAGATACTGCATCGCCCGGCCCGCAGCGGCGCAGCAGGTTGCTTCCACGTCCAATCCAAGGAAAAAAAGGCACAATAAAGCCCACATTAAACCCGCACGGTACCCACTTGTTTCCCAAATTACCGCTCCCATTTACGGACGGGATTTGCTTCTCCCCAAATCGCTCTTCCCCAACGCGTCGTCGACCTTATTTCTCCACCACGCCGCCATTGCTCTCCCCAACACGCCGTGCCCGCCATCCAGCTACGACCTATGCCTCGTCCTGAAGCGACCCTGAATCGCTTGCTTCCTCCGTCGCCCCTCGCTACTTTCTTCATCACATAATTAAGCATCCACATGTTTGCGGCAAGCTACTTTTTCCTTGCTTCCTTGAACTGTTGCGGCAAGCTAAATTTTTTTTTCAATTGCAGGTGACCTAGGTTCCTCTGCGCATATATTCTCTAATTTTGCTTTTTAAATCCGTGTAAATCATTTACGGTTCATCTACTGAACAGGTCTACTCCAGGGCTTCGCCCATGCTGCTCCAATCCCCCAAATCGTGGAGCGGCGGAAGGAAGTATCACCACCATCTAAATGAAGCACTACCACAATCTGAATGAAGCATAGTGACCATCTGAAGGTAACATGCCAGGATCGACGGGTGGCGTATGGAGGAAGCACTAACACCATATAAATGAAGCAGAGTGACCATGGGAAGGATGCATGCCAAAATCTACTGATGGATCTGAAGAAAGCACAACCACCACCTGAATGAAGCAAGTAGGAAAGAAGTAGCATAATGAACGAGAACAGTTGTCATAGGTCTTCTAGAAATTGTGCTTCGTCGAGGCTGGGAAGCATACATGAAAAAAAGTAGCAAAATTTGGGGAGACATTTGTCATTACATATCTTGTAAAATATGTGATTTTAGACTGAAATGTCTTATCCATGGAGCAATTTTTTCATTCGATGGAAGCAACTAGTTATTTCTTTTGAAGCAACATCCCCAATTCTTTTGAAGGATGTCCAATCATGACAGTGAAAATAATTTCATTGCCGACAGAAACATATTCAGTGTAGTACGCTGGAAGCATTTGTCTGGTCATTTGTCCACGCTAATGTCGACTCATAAAATATTTTTGAGCGCGACACATTTTTTGTTGTGTTATATCACAAAAAAGATCCGCTCTAGTAGATAACAAGAAAAAAAAGATTTGCTTCCTAATTAAATCCAAAATTAGTTTTTTTAGGGGGTTAGAAACACAACAGTTGGATCTGCCATCTTTATTCGAAGGAAATTGTAAAAATATTTTCCCCGAGAAACAGTGCTTAGCGTCGAAAAACAATACTTTTGTTGCACAAAACTAAGTTGTTGAGGCTGAAAAAAGCCATAATTAATTATTGTATCTCATTAGTTGTAAACAAGAAACAATTTTCCAAAATTATCTCCAACTAACAAGAGATTAATTTGGATAATATGGACGTGCTTCACATACGTAGTAAGCCCTTTGGAAGCATTAAATTTGTTCCTAGAATCACGTAATGAACCAACCCAGCACACTTAGCGGAGATGCTGGCGACATTAACGGACGCGAGTTTAGTCCCCAATTAATGGAAATTGACACACTGACCTAGTTAAGATCGTACGGTCTGGCTCCTTTCAATCCTACGGTCATGCACTGGTCCGATCAGATGCAACAAATCGGCATTCGATTCCTAGTGGTACCCTATGTTATTACCCTTCATAGTGGGTAGTTACATATATGTGGTATCATGCATGTTATATTTATTAGATTGTAAACTCATCTTATCTTGAGAAGTGTGATATTATGATAACATAGCTAATTACCACCCCACTCTTTTTTTTCATTTATTGTCATGCCACGTCACCAAAATGTTTTGGGGTGTGTAATGTTACTACCTATGTTACTCCCACTATGAGCAGTCTTAAACTCGGAAGCCGTTGCACCTCATCAGAACAACTACAAGTCCTATCACGATAGCATGACGAGTTACATGCCAAATAAACTAGGATCATATATATTACTACTCTGTCATTGCACAGGACATTTTCCTGTTTGCAGCAACGAGAAAAAAGGAGAGGAGCGGAACTACATATGGGTAGCAGATCAACGCACGCAATCAATCGAAACAAGTACAGAGGAACCTACTCGCGCTTGACTTATTCTGCGCTAATCTAGTGCAAATACTCTCCAGCACGACAACGGCCCCATGGGTGACCATTTCCGTCTACTCGTGCAGAAAGCCTTTCTCCTCAAGATAAGTTACCACCTGTTCTGCCATGTCAGAGGGTGAAGGACATACGCCATCCACTTCCTTGATCTCAATCTGTAAGCATAACAGAAGAAGGCATTCATGTCAGAAGCAGTAGCAAATTAGTGTCAATGGTAGGAAAGAGAATATGACGAAAACATGTTTTAGCTATTAAATGTGTAGCTGTATTATATATTAAGAAAAATACCAAGAATGATTTAGTATTTAACACTAATGGATATAGCATTTATATTCACTATTGTGTACTGTAGCACTAATCATATATTATGTACCTAACATTCAGGAAATCTAACTCATCACCATTCGCTCCCTTGTCTTGCAGAGCGAACCACCCCATGTCATCCAAGCAGGAGCAGAAGAGGGCGGTGCAGGAGACTGAATGACAATGGCGACGCTCACCGGCAGCCAGATAAGTGATACCTGGTGCACCTTGGCCTTAGAGAGATGGCCTGATCGGCAATAGGTGGACAGGATGAGGTAGATAGGCAATAGAACAGGGAGGATGGGGGGCCATCGATGGGAGGAAGCCTCGGAGGCGAGGTAGGCTGGGAGGAGGAGGAAGAGGATGCATGGAAGGGGATGAAGCCCTAGCTCTTCCCAGTAACATATTTACTACCCTCTACTGTTCTTCTAAACTACAGAGCATATTTACGATTCTCTTTAACATGTTAAGCATGCTTCTGATCCTACATGATCGACTATGTTATGATAAAAGAGAGATGAATAATGCTCAGTTTTCCTAATCCAATCTTAAATTTAGTACTCCCTCAGATCCATAATAAGTGTCGAGGTTTTAGTTCAAATTTGAGCTAATTCTGACTAAAACCCCGATGCTTATTATAGATCGAAGGGAGTTAAATTTTAATCTGCAATTTCAATGATCCATATAACCCAGAAGAACAATCATGTTAAAATCTGCATAACGTGCACTTTGACCATGTGAAATTATAGCAACTAGCAAGTATAATTTATGATTTACCTCACAATTCAACGGTGCTTCATAAGGGTCATCAATACCAGTAAAACCTGCAGCGAAACATAATTAGGGTATTGAATTACTGAAGCATGAGAGAACTATACATGGTTTAACAAGACATGGCGGAAAAAATATTGCAAAGTTATATGCAAAGAATGGTCAATTAGAGGCAAATGGGCGAAGAAAAGTCTACCCACAGGAAATTATCTTAGTCAAAATGTTTAGTATGGAACAATAGTATGGGCAAAAAGGCTTCCAGGTTTGTTCCTTCCTTTTCTTACATTTTCGTTCTGAACTAGATAACTCCTTAGCTAAACTTAAAAATGCACATACCGGCACCTAAAAACCAGTTCAAGTGATAAATTGATAGTAAAAGCTCCAGGAAACTCATAGCAGAAAAATCGATGAAAGTACAAGGAAATCAAATAGAAACTGAATCAGCTTTGATGTTGTCATGGCTAATTGTGCAGTTAAGGCGTAATGAGCTAGTGACAGAACCTAGTCGATAAACAATGATCCCACATTTTTGGGCGAAAACTGTAGGGGAGGGCCTGTCAGTAAATTTTATTAACGTCGACCCCATTCATTAACACCATTACACTGTGGAAACATCATATTAAGCTCCGCAATATGTGCACTGGCTAGTTTTAGCATGGTTCCATATTCATGTGAGCGTGTTCCTTTCTTGTAACATGCAAAATGTAATTCAATTTGGTTGTAAAATTAAGTTAAGATGTGATTGGTGGCCTTATGGACAACCCGGAAAGGGTGTACATTTCACAGCAGCACAAGCCAAACTGAAGCGCGAATCACTCATAATTATTGACAGCTTGGGCATCAAGGATTATATGATGACCTCACCCTTTATTTTTCCTGCACGAGCGAGCTTATAAAGGCCCTTTGGGTCCCTTGCTTCACACAATTCCAAGGACATGTTCAAGAAAACCTGCAAGGTTCACGAGAGTTTATTGAGCATTCATAACAAAACCAGTGACAAAGTTAGGTTTAAAAGAGACAAAGTTAAGTTCAACAAAACCAGTGCAAGGTAAACTAAGAAGAATCCCTCACCTCAATAAAACTACCGTCTGACAATAATGCACGACAAGACTCTCGGTCTCTCCTGTACGGAGATATAAAACTAGCAATACACACTAGACCTGCATCTGCAAATAGCTTTGCTACTTCACCTGCTCAAAGTAGTTGAAATAATGTGAGTGCAAATGGGTGGAAAATA
This sequence comes from Lolium perenne, assembly GCF_019359855.2. NCBI lineage: Eukaryota > Viridiplantae > Streptophyta > Magnoliopsida > Poales > Poaceae > Lolium > Lolium perenne. The sequence goes on from NC_067245.2 coordinate 73,892,447, forward strand.
TAAAATAATAGCACAAGCATGGCTTTGCTGTTTACATCTTTTTTTATTATATTCACAGAAACATTGTTAAATGTGCAAATGCAACTTCTGATATTCAGGAGATACTTACCAACTCTGCGTATATTTTCAGCACGATCCTCAGCTGCGAACCCAAGATCCTTGTTAAGACCATGTCTTAAGTTATCGCCATCAAGAACATAAGCAAGCTTCCCTCTTGTATGAAGCTCTCGCCCTAGTGTGCAAGCCAAGGTACTTTTACCTTGAAAAGGCGAAGTAAGATAAAGACATCAGTAGAATAAGAGAAAGTTTACATTGAGAAGAATGCTAAACTATTGGATATATGTCATTTGCAAATTGTCGTATGAAATAACAGAAAACAGATTGTGCTTTATACATTGTTAGACATTGGGTAAAAAGTGGATAAAGCAGCGGGAAACAGAATGAACATCAGCCACATAGATAGCACTATTCGCTTAGAGTGCTTTTGACAATTTAACATATTTCCCCTTTTGTCCCCAGTATTTTTTTTTCGGTTTTGCTATGTCGCAATTGCTTCAGATGAATTAAAGCATACTAATTACCTGAACCGCTAAGGCCTGTAATCCAAACAACGCAGCCCTTCTGCTTCAGTAGCTTTTGCCGATCAGTCATGCCCACCGGGCAGTCATGCCAGAAGATATTAGCTGACTTGGGCACGGTGGACGACATCTCCAAGACTCTGTCCTCACCAACTGCACGATTACAGTCAGACGGTATGATCAGGCACCATGAAGATATAAAATTTCCTTACAAGCAAAAAGAAAACTATTCACTGTCAAGTGGTAGCAGTTCTTTCTTGAGCCCCTGGGAAGCCAGCTGACAGCCAGCAAATCTAGGCCCGGTCAAAATTTAATACAAGTACTCCTTGACAGTGAATAGAAAACAATTCCACTAGATACGACGGCAAACCACCTAGACTAGACTGATGTACAATCGTGTAGATTAAACATTTCTAGCGCGGAAACCGGCCCTAAAACGCCACAATCCCGTCGATCTAGAATCCCCGCAACGGGCCCGTCCAAATGCGACTGAAATTTCACGGGGACACGCTCCCCGATCACCAAGCAGCAACGGCACTGAATAAACAGAGGGGTGCGAAGGAAAGCAGGGGAGAGGGAGGCGCATGCCTAGGCTGACCCCGACGTGCTCCGCGCTGGACCGGCCGCCGGCGCATTCGACGCGGGAGCCCCGGTTTCGGACCGGCGGCAGTCCCCCGCCCGTTATCCTGGTCGCGGAGGAGGGCGCGAGGCGGAGGCGGGGGCGGAGCAGCAACCCTAGATTCGCTGGGCTCCGGGCGCGATCTCCACCGCTGGAAGAAGAACGCGGGCACCACTGTTGCGGGGCTGCGGTGGAGGCGGGGAGGCAGCGAGTGGCACGCGGTGCTCCTGCTCGTGCTGCTGCCTCCATGGGTGAGGAGTGATGGTCACGCGTCACGCCGGGGCGGGGCTTTTGTCTTGTTTTTTTGCGGGCAGATGCGTTGCATCAGCAGTGCGATCACTTTTGCTATTTTTAGCGGCGGAATCTGAGGAACTATGTTTGTTTTTTGCGCTGAATGCTGATGAACTTGCAGGCACGCCCAGCCCACCAGAGTTCAAATCCCAGATTTGACACTTTGGTGTCTCATAAAGGCGGAATATTCTTCAGTGGGAGACGACGTTCCCGTCGATAGCGAGGCGCCTGTGGTGACTTCGTCAATCTCAAGACCCGCCGGATCAGTTCTTCAACGCAGTCTCTTGGAGGTGCTCATAGGGGTAGGGTGTGCATGTGTGCGTTCATAGGGGTGAGTGTGTACGCGTATGTATGAGCGTCTTTGCGCCTGTTGTGTGTGTGTTTGGCACTGGCACATAATTACGTCACGGTGAACCATGTGACATTACGGGCAGCGCGGGCTGGCCTGACCATGCCCACGGGCCCATTATGGGCCTGAGATCGGGCTGGGCCTCAGATATGTGCAACTTAGTGAAGAGGCCCGACCCAAATGAATACATTGGCATGGACCGACCCAATGTGTTTGCGCATTGTCCTCCTGCTTTCGGCTCAAGTCTCTCGCCTGGCATTGTCACGGCTAGCTTATCAAATCCTATACACCGACACCTCCAGCTTGGTCGGCCCAGTTTGACTATTTTTTCTATTTTTTTGTTTCTTTTTACTTTTTTGTTTCTGTTTCTTTTTCTTTTTCTTTTTTGTTTTGTTTCTTTTCTATTTATTTTTACTTTTATTTTTGTTCAAATTTTGAAAATAGTTTAAATTTAGAAATTTTTCAAAATTAAAAATTGTTCAAAATTTTAAAAATGTTCAAATTTTAAACATGTTTAAATTTGAAAACTATTCAACTACAAAAAAGTTTCAAATTATAAAAGCGTTCAATTTGAAAAATCTTTAAACACAAAAAATGTTCAAATTATAAAGGGTTCAGATTTGAAATCCGTTCAAATATATAAAACGTTCAAATTCGAAAATTGTTCATAACTAAAAATATTATTTTTTGGAAAAAATTTACAAATTTTTAAAAATGTTCAAATTTAAATTATGTCCATATCCGAAAATGTTCAAATTTTGAAACTTAAATCAAAATCTGAACATTTTTTAATTTTGAAAATTTTGAATCTGAATTTTTTTTGAAATTTGTTCTCCGAAAATATATATTTTTAAAGTTAGATATTGAAAAAGAAAAACATTAACAGAAAAGAAACAGCAAAAAAACGTACCTACTCTTAATGGGCCGCAGCCCAACCCACCGACCTGGTCGCTGGGGTGTGCGGTGCCCCGTACATACCAACCGGGTCGGTGTACAGCAGTCCCCTATAGCTTCGCCTTGTGCGAGTGTGGGCGTATTGGTGGGTAACGCTCTTCTTTTGCGGGCACCATCAATGGGCCGCTCCGCCTTATGTGACAGCATCAATGCCATACACACTTGGATTCCAGCGTCGATATTATGGCAGCCGCGTTCACTACCTTTTTAAGGCACGCGGCTACGCCCACCAGTCCACATACCCTGTCGTCACTGCCACAACAAGCAAGTCTTATCCCTAGACCACCGGCAACTACCCCTAAGCGAGGCCATGGGCAAGTCTTGTCCCTAGACCACCGGCAACTCCCCCTAAGCGAGGCCATGGGCAAGTCGTGTACTTTTCAGAAGTCGAAGAACGACCACGAGGTCGGGTCCTCGTGGCCTAAGCCCGAAGTGCAAACCAAAGTACCTCATGGACGTGGCGTGGTCGCTCCACCGTACGAGGACGTCGGCATGGTGGGACGAAGTCCGCTTCTCCACTGGTTGTTCGCTCAGCTCGTGCCAGGTGCTAGTGTCGTCGTTCCCACAGGATGGGTGTGCGCAATGCGAGGTGATTCGACATCGTCGTTTACTACTGCTTGCTCGCAGGCCGCGCGTACAACATCAACACATACTTGTAGGACACTTATGTGCGATGGGGATGGGACCCTCGTCACTATGTGAGCTTCCTTGGCGACGAGGATTCAAGTACGACGCGGAGGACCAACAATAGCGTGGGAGCGTGAGCAACTGGTTGTCGTGAAGGCGGAGGACATGCTACTAGTCTAGCCACCCGATCTAGACGATGACAAGCATATTGAATGGGCATCATCGCCTCGGAGCTGCATGACTTGGGAGAGTGGCAGAGCCTCAGATCCTCGCCTTGCAGATCCATGATACGACCCTCCTGCATGGGCTCCCCGCCACTCTGTTGTGATCTCCACAGCACCCGATTGCACTTGCATCGGCCCCTCATACACCTGCTCCTCCAACATCGCCATGGACCCAACGGGCGGTTCCAGTACTGACCCCTCCAACGCTAGGCCCCTCCAGCGTATGCATGGGACTAGTGGCTAGTAGCAGCGGCCCCAGCTCCGGCCCCTCACATGGTCTTGTGGTCGTTTTCGTGGCCCGTGCCGGAGCTCGTCGACCTGACCAACCACGATGAGGACTAGGGGCACGACAAACGACGAGGACTAGGGTTTCTGTCTAGTTGTTTTTTTTTAAATCGCCCTTTTCTTCCTTTGTAAATTATGTTTTCAATATATAAAATTTTATTAACAAGGAAGAAAGAAATGGGTCTTGCCATTGGGTCTACCCCCGACCCAATCTGACAAGGGGAAAACACAGCCGAATTTCTATGTGGCCTAACCCAAATAGATCAAAAATACATTTCGTGTTTGAAATAGATCGGACCGCTGAAGATGCCCTTAGACTGCACCATATCCCTAGCATGCTCGTTTGTCCAAAATGTTGAGTTGGGTCATGTTATAGAGTTCATTTTATAGCTCGTGAAGCATATTTTTTTATAAGAGATCCGGTTGCATACATGTCCGATTTTAGTCTCACTCTTGTTTACAAAGATATTACCTCTCACCTATGCTATAGTATTAGTTAGTTGAAGATCTACCCGTCTACGTTCACCGAAATGAAAGAATTACAACACGGAAGTTGTTTGAAACGGCAGGGTGAAACTTCTTGTGAAAGGAAAGAAATATTCTAGCCAGATTTATCATGTTTGTGTAGTCTAGAATATAGAAAGATCACAATAAAATTTGCATGTTTATAGAATGCATCATTAAATGCATCTAAATATTTTTCAAAAAAATATAAATATAATTTTTATTTAAAAAAATAAAAGACTACATGTAGTTGGCCTAAATACATTCCAAAGGAAGACTTTGCGGAAGGCCTAAACTCAAGGGAAGAAATAGTGCGCTAAATGAAAATAGCGTGGTCCTTCTCTAAATGATATGCAAGTTATAATGTGCCAATAGCACGCTATTTTCCAACGTTTCGCAAAAAAATAGAAAATTGACAGGTATAACATGTATATCAAAGATTTCATGAGCTAAAAAGTTGTCCAGAGCAATACATGCATAACTAATTAGCCAGTTTTAACTGGATTATATCAATATGTTTTCCCTTCCTCTCATAGATACAAAGCATACAGAAGACAAAAACTATGTAACTGAGAAAACTATATTTTCACTTTAAAATATATTTTCTTGGTAGAGGGAGCATACGCATCCGGGAGCCGAATTGAATTTCCGTGTAACTGAAATAAACTAAAAAACTATAAAAGCTAAACCATGGTGTCTACGAGCTACAGATACCACTACTGAACTACCTTCTTACTGGCTAAGTTGGAAGAGAATATGCAAGAATGAAATAAGATATGATTGTCATGTGTTGCATAAGATGTGGTGGCCCGGCGGCGAAGATCGGCGGCGGATCGAGCTCCTGGTTGAGGCGCGCGTCCTCCTAGCGATTCTAGTCAGGACATGCCACATGGAGGAGGCCGGGCAGAGTTGGAAGAAAGTGGCACTGCTGCTGTAGCCGCCATCACCGCGGCGCGTGGGGAGTTGAAAGTGGCAACTGGGTTGTTGCCGACCTACGGTTTAGTTGAGCTAGGTTGAAATCGGGACTGGTGGGCTGCCACTAGTTACACAACTTTTTAGCGCGCTATAACACTATAATATTTCAACAAATAGCGAGTTTAGCGCCACTAATAGCAAGATTAGAGTCATAGAGAACAAATTTTACATAGCGTAGCGTTCAACTTCTAAATACGCTATAGGGCCGCAATAACGTTGAAATAGCGTCCTAATTTTTCCACGCCTAAACTATGCTGAAACAACCGTTGCAAGCGGAGAAAACGCAGTGAATGTTTACTTTGAAACAGCTACTAGCATGCAGCTCATCTTATTACACCACATAAATATGTCAGGACGCATCAACCAACCATATTCATGCTCAACAGTCAACAATAATCAACCAAAGAATGAACACTGAACAGGAGCAAGATCCGCCCTCAAAACCTGACCTCTACACACCGTCTCCAAACCACGGTCGCTCCATTGTCCCGCCGGCATCGGTCGCAGGCCGGCAGGCCGCGACACCAGTCCGCCGCCGTCGCGCGCTCGGTCGCTCCCTGTCCAGGCGCTAGCTGCATCTCGCCGCCGATCTCGCTCGATCAGTCGCTACTCGGCGGAGCCTTGGTCGAAGTTGAGCGCGTAGCTCTTGGAGTCGTAGCTGAACGCCGGCTGCCCCGCCTTCCTCCTCCGTGCTCCGGGCCCTCCATTGCCGCCGCTGCTCCTCCTCCTCGCTATGATCTCCTGCGCCACCGCCTTCCACCGCAGCTTCGCCCTCGCCGACCGCTCCTGCGCGATGCGCCTCATCTCCTCGGCGCCCTCGCCGCTCAGCGATCGGTACTCCAGCCTCCGGCTGGACGACGCCCTCGACAGCGACCGCCCGAAGCAGCCGAAGCTCTGCGGCATGAAGTCGTCGTCGCTGCACGCCGCCGCGGCCGGCATCGTCGGCGCCGTCTGGTGCACGAGGCTGGCCATGGGAGCTAATGCGGGGAGCGATCTGATCAGAGGCTACTGCTGTGTGGGTGTGGATGGATGCCAAGCAAACTAACAAAACGCAGTGGGCAGCGAAGTGTGGAGACGAGACACGATCAATGCGGGCTTATGATCGATCAGTTAGATCCAGAGATATATAATGCCCGGCGCAGCGATGGACTGTCCGATCTCGAACGGCGCCGTGCTTAAAGAAATGGCAAGGTGCTCTATGGCAAGTGTACCGGAACGTCCTAGTTTTATCCTGCATCTCAGCATCTGGCGCCATCAGGGAATGCTTTGCCCCGCCTTTGACCGTCCAGAACGTGATCCCATCTGGTTTCTGACTGGATAAAAATTTGAAAGTACATTTGCGAAATCACATCGATGATTAGCAGTAGTGAGGAGTAGGCGTCTAATGGGCAATGGCAACTCAGTTTGAACTGGCCTATGCTATGCGTGCAAATTAAGGACAGTACGTATTGAAAGAAAATTTCAAATTTTGAGCAGCCAAAAAGGCATCAACTGAGTACTGCATCTAAGGAAAATGTAGTACCAGTAAGAAGACATCATGAGGATATGTTGCAAAGGTGCCTACTAGTGAGAAGATGTTGCATCAAAAGCTGTTAAGCACCAGCTTATAGAATAAGCATGTTGGCATCACTATATCAGTGAGCCAGTGCTGAAAGTGGTCCAAACACAAGACCTAGATTAACAATGCCTACAGACAACAGCATCTCTCATAAACAAATGTGCACACCGAGCACGGTATCAGCACTTCAGCAGTAGAGTGCTACAGTCGAGCCAACTTGCCCGACTTGATTAAACCACCAATCCTGACATACCGATCGACATGCATCTTGGTTGGCAATAATCCTACCTAATAATAACAACTCTGCCCTCCAGCTCAAACAAAACATCCAGGCCCAGTCAAGGTCAAGACTCCTAAACTCAGCACTTGGAAATGTATGCAAGTTGAGGGGCAGCATATGCTGATTACTTAAAATGTAACCAGCAAACAGATCTACAGGGCAAGTGCGTACGATATCTGCAATCTATTCAGATCAAGCATCCAACTTGATCGAGATCATGCACGGCGCCATTATTCAGGCCAGCGGCGCAGAGAGCTGCTCCATTTCATCAATCAATCATTGTAAAGGATTAAAGGGTTTGGCCTTTCTGTTACACCAAGCCTAATTGCTTCATCTGAGTCACCATCTAATCAACTGCTGGACGAAATGGACAAGAATTCAGATTGGAAGATCTTTTGGAGTATAGCTGCAACCCTGTAGCCGGTCTAGCTTGCTTGGTTACAGCTCATTATAGGGCAAAGAATTAAAAAGGGAACTATATCCCCGCAAAACAATGTGGCATTGTCAGAAAGCATAATTGGGGATCTAATTGACAAACATGACACGGTAGCACCACATTTCACAGGATCATTCACCAAGTAAACATAAATCAAGAACAAGAAATGGTTATCAGCAACCAAAAGCTTCACCCAGAAACACATGGCAAAAGGGACAAACAAATGTTAAAATCTTCCAGCACAATAATGTTGGTTCTAGAATGGAATGCCTGTTGCACAATGCATAGGCATCAGAATGCAACATCATTCAAGCACTCTGCTAGACTAGATTTTTGGATCTCCAGCATCCAAGATCAAAGGTTAACAGCATACCAATGTTTTTTAGTTGCTGAGTCAAAACAAGTCCCCAACCCTGCGACTCAGTGATTAGTCGCCATAAATCCCTGTGTAGAGTCGTGAGACACCCTGATTTTGGAAAAAATGACTTGGCGACTCATCAGCGGTTATACAGTAACCAATCAGCTACTCAAAAACCATGCATCATACAACTTTACAGTGGAAAAACTATTTTTTAACGTTTGGAACAACCATTCAGTAAATATGTTTGACCCTAACTCCCATTAGAGAACAACATAACACAATCACACTAACGATTAGACCCTAGAACATTGCAGGCTTTCCACGAAATTCCCTTTTGAGCTCCTAGACACAAAACATTACAATAAGAAAAGTACATAGTAGGGATCCCTACAGGGTATGCACAATCCGATTTACAGCAAAACTACCCAGGAAATGCAATAGGTCAAGACCGGGAAACTCTCATTTGCAACTAGTTGCGCCTGCATCACATTATCAGATGTCACGCTTTCAAGTTTTCAAAAAATTCGAAAAAAATCTGGGACATACATTATGTTGTGTATTATGCATCTGGAAAGTGTCATTCAAAAGTTTGAAAATTTCTGGCCTACACAAAAAAGACAAATGATATGTGAATAGTTCTGGAATACTATTCACTTTGGTCTTTTCTTTTTTCTACAGGTCACATATGTTCATATTTTGGAACAAAATTTTGTAAATGCATAAGATACAACATAACCTATGTCAATGATTTTATTTCACATTTTTTGAAAACTCGAATGTGTTCGGTGCGGGCACAACTAGTTGCGGAATATTAATTTCAGTCAAGACCTTGATATCCCAGAAATGCAATATGTTAAGACCTGGATTCCAGGCCATTGTAGCTGGAAGAAAGAAATGTTTTAAGTACATTGTCCCACCCATTACTCTAGATGAAGCATCACATAGTACAATACATGCTAGGAATCCCTACAATCCATACATGGTATGAACAACTGATTTATCATCGACCAGCCCCTGTCAATGCAATCTGTCAAGAGTCAAGACCCTTTAGACCAGCTCATGGTAGCATGAACAAGGAGATGTTAAGTGCATTATCCCACATAATAGTAGTTCTGCAATCAGAGCATAAATTCTTGTGTACTCTTACAGGGTTATGCCTAGTGTATACTAGAATGTGGACTATGCACAAGCAAATACATGGAGCTGGAGAGCTCAAGACTAAACAAGAACAACAACATCCCGAAATCAAGACATCAACTATGATATAATGATATCATAACAAACAGGATAAAACATAAGGAACCCATTACCAAGTTTCATTGCAGGGTGTGTGATAGCAATACATCACTCAGGAAGCATCACCAACCAACTCAAAAATACCAAACTCCAACACATTGTGCATAATCTTAACTTCCAAGGACCAAACCCTGATACAGTCTCAGCAAACCCTCAAAATACTTCTCTCCAGGTGCATGAAAGATTGACTGTACTCCAAAGCTGGTTGTTACAGCTTACTACGTAGCTAAAATCCAAAGGAGTGGGTGTTACATCTTATTGCATAGCTAACAGCACTGAAAGCTACTTAAAAGAAAACTGAACTTAAAAATTATCCTGTAGGATTAGTTTTCCTATTCCTGTGTTCTAAGAATCATGTGAATCAAACATGCCCTAAAAATTAGACCCTAGAACATTACAGGCTTTCGCAGAAATTCCATTTTCGGCTGATGGTGTGAGTATATGTTCCTGTACTTCCTCGACACAAAACATCACAACCAAGAAAAATACATAGTAGGGATCCCTACATGGTATGAACATACAGCAAAAATACCCATGAAATGCAATAGGTCAAGACCTCAATTCCAGGACATGGTAGCCGGAAGAAAGAAATGTTTCAAGTACATTATCCCTCAAGGTACTAGTAGTTCCGTAATCAGAATATTTATTTTGCAATCCATATCAGTACTAGTAGTTCCGTAATCAGAATATTATTCCTACAACGTATATTTTGCACATCATATCATTACTCGATGAAACTGCCATCATTCAAATTCTTTGACAGTAAAAGCTTGTGAACTTTCATAGGGATATACTACCTAATATGTACAATACAGTATTAGCTATGCACAAGCACACAGATAGAGCTGCAGAGTTCACTTCAGAGTCTAAAAAAGAAGAAAATTCCCAAATGAAAACTTCTATATGAAGCATCACATGACCAACTACAATACATGATAGGAATCCCTACATGGTATGAACAACTGATTTACCAGACCTTGCCCCCGTAAAGGCGACCAGTCAAGAACTAAGACACTTTAGAGTTTAGACTAGCTCATGGTAGATGGAACAAAGAGATGTTAAGTGCACTATCCCACCCAATAGTTCTGCAATCAGAGCATCATGATGTTTATTGCACGGTGCATCATTACCACTAAATGCTTGTGTAATCTTACAGGGTTATGCCTACTGTATACTACAATGTGGACTATGCTCAAGCAAATATATAGCTGGAGAGCTCATGTCTAAACAAGAAAAACAACACCAAATCAAGACATCAACTATGAAATACTGAGATCACAACAACAACAACAACAAAAAGGATAAACATGAAGACCACATTGTCTAGTTTCATTGCAGGATTAGTGATAGCAATACATCACTGGAGTCTGGAAAGCATCACCAACCAACTCAAAGATACCAAACTCCAACACATTGTGCATAATCTTAACTCTGATCCAGTCTCAGCAGGCCCTCAAAATACTTCTCTCCAGGTGCATGAAAGATAGATTGTACTCCAAAGCTGGTTGTTACAGCTTACTACATAGCTAAAATCCAAAGGACTGGGTGTTACATCTTACTGCATAGCTAAAAGTACTGCTTGCTACTTAAAAGAAAACCGAACTCCAAAGCTGTAGAGAGCCAAGTCACGGGAGCAAAGCTTAACCGAATCAGGCGACGAGGGTGCTGGCGGTGGTGGAGTCGTACTTCCAGGAGGGGGCGATCTTCTTGTTGACGCGGTAGTAGCGGCTGAGGCGGTGGACCCTGCTCTCGACGAGGATGAGGCGGAACTTGGCGTCCACGTCCGACCGGTTCCTCTCCAGGTGCTTCCTGATGGCGACGGCCTTCTTGACGAGGAAGTAGAGGTCCTCGGGCATGGCCGGGGCCAGCCCGCGCGCCTTGAGCAGGCGCACGATCTTGGCGCCGGTGACGGCGCTGGAGAGCGGGACGCCGTGGCCGTCGCGGAGGAGGGCGCCGATCTGCGACGGCAGCTGGCCCTTCTTGGCGGCACGGATGATGAGCTCCTCCACGTCTGGCCCCGTGGCCTTGACCCAGGCCGGGGCCTCCCGCTTGTAGGGCAGCACCGACGACGACATGCCCTTCCCGTTGCTGTGCATGCGACCCATGGCGGCGAGCGGCGGCGAGGAGGGTGGTAGGAGAGTCTGCTGCTGCGGCGGCGGCGAGGGAAACCTAGCAAGAAGGGATGGTGCCTTCCACTCCACTGCCAGAATGCCAGTTATATTGGGTTCGCGTTGCGAAATGGGCCTGGCCCATGATATTTCTTTTTTGATGCAAACCCATGAGCATGTTTAAGCGGCTTCACTAAAGCCCATTGAAAAAGAGAAGATCCTGCGCTAGGTGGATCCTACTCACCGCCTATTGCGGCCCTATTTAGGGTGCCGCACAGGGCGTGGGATTTTTGGGCCAGCCCAATTACTTCGTTGCGCTCAGGATTCTGCCCGGCAATGGCGGCCAAACCTATACACCGACCAGATCAGTGGCTATCGGGCGCGCCTATACTACGCTCAGCAGCGTGTACGATAACGCATCGCCTGAAGACGATTTTGGGTGGGCCGGCTCATTTGTTCGCTCGCTCAAAAGAAGTAGTAACATATTGTTTAAGTTTTTACAACATCCAAGCTCTAATCTACTGGTAACAAAACCGGTCGACTATGGCTAGGGGTGGAATACCGAGCAGCTCGAATCGTTAAAGCTCGGATCGTTAAGGCTCGTGATCGTTAAGACTCGGATCGTTAAGCTCGTTATGACTAACGAGCTAAACTCATTGTTCGGCTCGGTTCGTTATCTACTTGCGAGCGCTCGCGAGCTGCTCGATAAGAACATTTTTGCTAATTATAAGAATTAGTGTAATACATAAATTTAACTTAATAGATGCATAGCTTTATTCCCAGGAAAAACTTAATAGTCGCTAACACGCATCAAACATTATACATCACGAAGACACCATCACGGTAATTAAGACATAACAAAAAGGTCTCCAATAGGCAAAGAACAAAAATGACGTCTCCAACAAATTAAAAGACTATATCAAATCAAGATGGCTTCCGTTAATTGCTTCCCACAGAAGAATCCGGAAATGGTATGAATTCCACATCATCACTATTATCATCTTGCTGCAAAAATAAATGATATTGCGTTAAATTTTTCACTCTAGTGTACAAAGGATCAGGGATTCAAGGCTGACAAGAGAATGACAAGTAAACTTACAGTTGGAATCGTAGGCCTCATTGATGCGTGCAGTTAACACACGTCCGTTGGGAACCCCAAAAGGAAGGTGTGATGCGTACAGTAGCAAGTTTTCCCTCAGTAAGAAACCAAGGTTATCGAACCAGTAGGAGTCAAGGAACACGTGAAAGTCGTTGGTTACGGAGTGTAGTGCGGCGCAACACCAGGGATTCCGGCGCCAACGTGGAACCTGCACAACACAATCAAAGTACTTTACCCCAACGTAACAGTGAGGTTGTCAATCTCACCGGCTTGCTGTAAACAAAGGATTAATTGTATAGTGTGGAAGATGATGTTTCTTTGCGAAGAACGGTAAAGAACAATTGCAGTAGATTGTATTTCAGATGTAAAGAATGGACAGATGTCCACAGTTCACTAGTGGTGTCTCTCCCATAAGATAAATAGCATGTTGGGTGAACGAATTACAGTTGGGCAATTGACAAATAAAGAAGGCATAACAATGCACATACATATATCATGATGAGAACTATGATATTTAATCAGGGCATTACGACAAAGTACATAGACCGCTATCCAGCATGCATCTATGCCTAAAAAGTCCACTTTCAGGTTATCATCCGAACCCCTTCCGGTATTAAGTTGCAAACAACAGACAATTGCATTAAGTATGGTGCGTAATGTAATCAACACAAATATCCTTAGACAAAGCATTGATGTTTTATCCCTAGTGACAACAGCACATCCACAACCTTAGAACTTTCTCACATCGTCCCTGCATTCAATGGAGGCATGAACCCACTATCGAGCATAAATACTCCCTCTTGGAGTTACAAGTATCAACTTGGCCAGAGCCTCTACTAGCAACGGAGAGCATGCAAGAACATAAACAACATATATGATAGATTGATAATCAACTTGACATAGTATTCAATATTCATTGGATCCCAACAAACACAACATGTAGCATTACAAATAGATGATCTTGATCATGATAGGCAGCTCACAAGATCTAACATGATAGCACAATGAGGAGAAGACAACCATCTAGCTACTGCTATGGACCCATAGTCCAGGGGTGAACTACTCACACATCGATCCGGAGGCGATCATGGCGATGAAGAGCCCTCCGGGAGATGATTCCCCTCTCCGGCAGGGTGCCGGAGGCGATCTCCTGAATCCCCTGAGATGGGATTGGCGGCGGCTGATGTCTACGCACGCTTCTATTCCTGTAGACAGTGTTGGGCCTCCAAGAGCAGAGGTTTGTAGAACAGCAGCAAGTTTTCCCTTAAGTGGATCGCCCAAGGTTTATCGAACTCAGGGAGGAAGAGGTCAGAGATATCCCTCTCAAGCAACCCTGCAATCACAATACAAGAAGTCTCTTGTGTCCCCAACACACCTAATACACTTGTCAGATGTATAGGTGCACTAGTTCGGCGAAGAGATAGTAAAATGCAAGTGATATAGATGGTGCTAATATTGCAGGAAGTAAAGATGCAGTAAATAAACATGTAGCAGAACTTGTTGGAAACGGTGCCAGAAAATAGCTTGCTGGCGTGGAAAGCAATTCTCTGTGGTGTAACTTTCTATTAGAGAAACAAGGCCTAGGGATCATACTTTCACTAGTGGACACTCTCAACATTGATCACATAACTGAATAAACAAATACTACTTTCTCTACACTCTCTTGTTGGATGACAAACACCATTCATTGTGTAGGGCTACAAGAGCACCTCAATGCCGGAGTTAACAAGCTCCACAACATTCGATGTTCATATTTAAATAACCTTAGAGTGCATAATAGATCATTGCAATTATACCGAGTACTAACATAGCATGCACACTGTCACCATCACACTATGAAAGGGGGAATAGATCGCATCAATACTATCACAGTAATAGTTAACTTCATAATCTACAAGAGATCACAATCATAACCTATGCCAAGTACTACATGATGCACACACTGTCACCATTACATCATGAAGGAGGAATAGACTACTTTAATAACATCACTAGAGTAGCACATAGATGATATTCAACTAGATCACAAAGCTCATGATCACATAAAGATCACATGGGAGAGAGAGATGAACCACATAGCTACGGTACATCCCTTAGCCTCAAGGGAGAACTACTCCCTCCTCATCATATATAGGAGACAGCAGCGGTGATGAAGATGGCGGTGGTGTCGATGGAGATGCCTTCCGGGGGCACTTCCCCGTCCCGGCGGCGTGCCGGAACAGAGACTTCTGTCCCCCGAATCTTGGCTTCGCGATGGCGGCGGCTGCGTAACTTTTTTCGTCCCGTGGCTTATTCTTCTAGGGTTTTCGCGATGGAGTCCTTAAGTAGGCGGAAGGGCAGCCTCGGAGGGGCCCTGGTGGGGCCACACAATAGGGGGGCGCGCCCCACCCCTTGGCCGCGCCGCCCTGGCGTGTGGGGCCCCCTGGCTCCCCTCTGGTCTCTCTCCGGTGTTCTGGAAGCTTCGTGGAAAAATAAGATACTGGGCGTTGATTTCGTCCAATTCCGAGAATATTTCCTTACTAGGATTTCTGAAACCAAAAACAGCAGAAAACAGGAACTGGCACTTCGGCATCTCGTCAATAGGTTAGTTCCAGAAAATGCATAAATATGACATAAAGTGTGTATAAAACATGTGTGTATCATCATAAAAGTAACATGGAACATAAGAAATTATAGATACGTTTGGGACGTATCAGCGGCGGCGTCTTTGGAAGGTTTTCCGTATCGTGGCTCTCGGTACTGGGGGTTTCGCGACGAAGGCTTTAAGTAGGCGGAAGGGTAGGTTTAGGGGCGACACGAGGGGCCCACACGCTAGGGCGGCGCGGCCCCACCCTTGGCCGCGCGGCCCTGGTGTGGCGGCGCCTCGTCGCCCCACTTCGTAATCCTTTCGGTCTTCTGGAAGCTTCGTGGAAAAATAAGACCCTGGGCGTTGATTTCGTCCAATTTCGAGAATATTTCCTTTGTAGGATTTCTGAAACCAAAAACAGCAGAAAACAAAGAATCGGCTCTTCGGCATCTCGTCGATAGGTTAGTGCCGGAAAATGCATAATAATGACATAAAGTGTGTATAAAACATGTGAGTATCATCATAAAAGTAGCATGGAACATAAGAAATTATAGATACGTTTGAGACGTATCAAGCATCCCCAAGCTTAGTTCCTACTCGCCCTCGAGTAGGTAAACGATAACAAGGATAATTTCTAAAGTGACATGCTATCATAATCTTGATCAATACTATTGTAAAGCACATGAGATGAATGCAGCGATTCGAAGCAATGATGAAGACAATGAATAAACAACTGAATCATATAGCAAAGACTTTTCATGAAAAATACTTTCAAGACAAGCATCAATAAGGCTTGCATAAGAGTTACTCATAAAGCAATAAATTCTTAGTAGAAAGCTTTGAAACAACACAAAGGAAGATATAAGTTTCAGCGGTTGCTTTCAACTTCAACATATTTATCTCATGGATAATTGTCAACACAAAGTAATATAACAAGTGCAATAGGTAAACATGTAAGAATTAATGCACACAGTTTACACAAGTGTTTGCTTCTAAGATAGAAAGAAGTAGGTAAACTGACTCAACAATAAAGTAGAAGAATGGCCCTTCGCAGAGGGAAGCATGGATTACTATTTTTGTGCTAGAGCTTTTCATTTTGAAAACATAGAAACAATTTTGTCAACGGTAGTAATAAATCATATGTGTTATGTATAAGATATCCTATAAGTTGCAAGCCTCATGCATAGTATACTAATAGTGCTCGCACCTTGTCCTAATTAGCTTGGATTAACACGGGTTATCATTGCATAGCATATGTTTCAACCAAGTGTCACAAAGGGGTACTGATACGTCTCCAACGTACCTATAATTTCTGATGTTCCATGCTTGTTTTATGACAATACTTACATGTTTTGCTTGCACTTTATAATGTTTTTATGCATTTTATGGAACTAACCTATTAACGAGATGCCGAAGGGCCAGTTGTTGTTTTCTGTTGTTTTTGGTTCCAGAAAGGCTGTTCGGGCAATATTCTCGGAATTCGACGAAATCAACGCCCAGAACCTTATTTTTCCCGGAACCTTCCAGAAAGTCAGAGGGGGACCAGAGGGGTGCCCTGGGAGCCCCACACGTGGTGGCGGCGCGGCCCAGGAGGGGGGCGCGCCACCCTAGTGTGAGGAGGCCCCGTGGCCCCTCCGACTCCGACTCTTCGCCTATTTAAGCCCTGGTGACCTAAAACATTGATATGAATTGACGAAACTCCAGAAAGACTCCAGGGGCGCCGCCACCATCGCGAAACTCCAATTCGGGGGACAGAAGTCTCTGTTCTGGCACCCTGCCGGGACGGGGAAGTTCCCCCGGAAGCCATCTCCATCGACGCCACCGCCTCCATCATGCTCCGTGAGTAGTTCCCCCATGGACTACGGGTTCTAGCTGTAGCTAGTTGGTACTCTCTCTCCCATGTACTTCAATACAATGATCTCATGAGCTGCCTTACATGATTGAGATTCATCTGATGTAATCGGTGTTGTGTTTGTCGGGATCCGATGGATTGTTACATTATGATTAGTCTATCTATAAAGTTTGTGAAGTTATTGTTGCTGCAATCTTGTTGTGTTTAATGATTGTCACTAGGGCCCGAGTGGCATGATCTTAGATTTAAGCTTTATACTTATTGCTTAGATTGTATCTACAAGTTGTATGCACATGTCTATGTCTGGAACCAAAGGCCCCAAAGTGACAGAAATTGGGACAACTGGAGGGGAAGGCTTAGATATGAGGATCACATGTTTTCACGGAGTGTTAATGCTTTGCTCCGGTGCTCTATTAAAATGAGTACCTTAATTTCCAGTAGATTCCCTAGAGGCCCGGCTGCCACCGGCTGGTAGGACAAAAGATGTTGTACAAGTTTCTCATTGCGAGCACGTATGACTATATATGGGAAACATGCCTACATGATTAATAATCTTGATGTTCTGTCTTAATGCTATTTCAATCCTATCAATTGCCCAACTGTAATTTGTTCACCCAACACTTGTTATTGGAGAGTTACCACTAGTGTAGATAGCTAGGAACCCCGGTCCATCTCTCATCATCATATACTCGTTCTACATGTCATTGGAAGTAGTATCAACTATTTTCTGGTGACATTGCCTCTGTGTTACTATTCGCTGTTTGTATTCTTGTTACTCTTTGCTCTCATATTACTGCTGCTTTCACATCACCCCTGTTACTAGTGCTTTTCCAGGTGCAGCTGAATTGACAACTCAGTTGTTAAGGCTTATAAGTATTCTTTACCTCCCCTTGTGTCGAATCAATAAATTTGGGTTTTACTTCCCTCGAAGACTGTTGCGATCCCCTATACTTGTGGGTTATCAAGACTATTTTCTGGCGCCGTTGCCGGGGAGGCATAGCTCTAGTCATAAGTTCACCTGGGGAGTACACTCCACCTCTCTCTCTGTTTTATTTTATTTTGTTTTACTTAGTTTACTTTTCTCTAGTTTATTTGCGCTTAGTTTATTTCTGTCTAGTTTTATTTTGCTTAGTTTACTTTTGTCTAGTTTATTTTTGTCTTTTTTTAGTTTCCCTATATACCCGAAAATCCATAAAAATTTGAAAAACCTAAAAATTAAAAACTGTTGCTATGGGAGAGCCTACAACCTATTTGGAGCTTATTGAATTATATAATAATTATAGAGAATCAAGAACGGGAAAAGTTATGAGTGCTGTGATAGAAAAACTGAATACAATTGCTAAAATCTTGCTTAAACGCCATGATATAAACTGTTGCTCTAAACATGATACTAAACATCTTAAATTTCAATGTGGCTTTAGTGAGGAAGTTTTAATTAAGAACTATAATTGGAATAACTATATTTATTTTGGGTTCGAAGAGGTAGAACAATTTATCATATTTATGGGAGCCTCTGAGATAGAATCCTTCATTGCTAAAAATTATGAAACGTGTGTTGTTTGTAAGGACCTTAAAGATTATGTCTCTTCTATCCTTAATTTTTGCATAGAAAGCTACAGTGATAATCCTTATATCATTGATTATAAAGAGAGACTCATTAATGCACAAGTATGCACTCACAATTTGCAGGAACCTGTGAAAGAAGAAATTGATGAACCTGAAAGCTCATTGGATGAAAAAGAGGAGGAAATTGATGAACCTGAAAGCTCATTGGATGAAAAAGAAGAGGAGAGTGATGAACAAAAGGAGGAAGAATGGATTAGCTACCCATGCCAACCTTCTAATGAGAGTAACTCTTTATCTCTTACACTATTTGATTGTCCTCCATGCTTACCAAAGGCGGATGAATGTTATGTTCCTGTGGATTCTCTTGAAATAGTACCTATGAGTAAAACTTGTGAGAATAATTATGCTACTGTTATTTATGATAATCCATGCTACTTTGATAAATTTTATGATAATGTTTTGTTTGTTCCTGATGTCGAAATGCATGGTACAAAAGAGTTTTGCTTGGCAAATGTTTATGATAAATCTCTAGATGATGGTTCTATGTTACTTGATAATATTAATTGTACTACTAATGAAAATGGGATTGGAGAAGTCTTGACTTTATCTATGAGTCCCATATCTCTTGAGATTGATCAATCATCTTGTTATATTATTGATAAAAGTGTGTTTGAGAGTTTTAATCCCACTATTTTTGAGCTTGATAAAAATTATGTGTTTATGGATCATGAAAAGCATGCTTTATGTGATAGTTATATTGTTGAGTTTATCCATGAAGCTACTGAAAATTATTATGAGAGAGGAAAATATGGTTGTAGAAATTTGCATGGTACTAAAACACCTCTCTATATGCTGAAAATTTTGAAGTTGCTCTTGTTTTATCTTCTTATGCTTGTCACTTTGTTCTTCATGAATTTATTTGTGTACAAGATTCCTATGCATAGGAAGCGGGTTAGACTTAAATTTGTTTCATACTTGCTTTTTGATGCTCTCTTTTGCTTCAACTCTTATTTCTTGCGAGTGCATCATTAAAACTGTTGAGCCCATCTTAATGGCTATAAAGAAAGCACTTCTTGGGAGATAACCCATGTCTTTATTTCGCTACTGTTTTGTTGTGTTTTGGAAGTTTTTACTACTGTAGCAACCTCTCCTTATCTTTATTTTATTGCAATGTTGTGCCAAGTGAAGTCTCTAATAGAAGTTTGATGCTAGATTTGGATTTCTGCTCAGAAATAGATTTCTTGCTGTCACGAATCTGGGTATGATTCTCTGTAGGTAACTCAGAAAAATCTGCAAATTTACGTGAGTGATCCTCAGATATGTACGCAACTTTCATTAGTTTTGAGTTTTCTGATTTGAGCAACGGAAGTACCTTTTAAAAATTCGTGTTTACTGGCTGTTCTGTTTTGACAGATTCTATCTCTGTTTTTTGCATTGTCTCTTGTGGACTTTAAGTGAGGCTTTCTAGACGTGGAGAGCTGTAGCTAATGTTTTATTGAGTACTTGCAATGTTTCACTACATGGCTAAAGTGGATAAAAGTTTTTTTTTTGAGTACTAACCCCTCTAATGAAGTTTATGAGAAGTTTGGTGTGAAGGAAGTTTTCAAGGGTCAAGAGAGGAGGATGATATATGATCAAGAAGAGTGAAAAGCCTAAGCTTGGGGATGCCCCCGTGGTTCATCCCTGCATATTTCAAGAAGACTCAAGCGTCTAAGCTTGGGGATGCCCAAGGCATCCCCTTCTTCATCAACTTATCAGGTTTCTTCTATTGAAACTATATTTTTATTCGGTCACATCTTATGTGCTTTACTTGGAGCGTCTGTGTGTTTTTATTTTTGTTTATGTTTGAATAAATTCGGATCCTAGCAATCCTTGTGTGGGAGAGATACACGCTCCGCTTTTTCATATGAACACTTGTGTTCTTCGTTTTACTTTTAATGTTCAATGATAAAAGTTGGAAGCTATTGCATTTATTGCTATTTGGTTGGAAAAAGAAAATGCCTCATATTGTCTTGGATAATTTGATACTTGGCAATTGTTTTGAGCTCTCAAGTAGATCATGATTAAGCTCTTGCATCATGTAGTTTAAACCTATTAGTGGAGAAATACCGTAGAGCTTGTTGAAATTGATTTGCATGATTGATCTCTCTAAGGTCTAGATATTTTCTAGTAGAAGTGTTTGAGCAACAAGGAAGACAGTGTAGAGTTTTATAATGCTTGCAATATGTTCTTATGTAAGTTTTGCTGTACCGGTTCATACTTGTGTTTGCTTCAAACAACCTTTCTAGCCAAAGCCTTGTACTGAGAGGAAATGCTTCTCGTGCATCCAAAACCTTGAGCCAAAACCTATGTCATTTGTGTCCACCATATCTACCTACTATGTGGTATTTCCTGCCATTCCAAGCAAATACTTCATGTGCTACCTTTAAACAATTCAAAAGCTATTATCTCTTATTTGTGTCAATGTTTTATAGCTCATGAGGAAGTATGTGGTGTTTATCTTTCGATCTTGTCATTTACTTCGGACAGACTTTCACCAATGGACTAGTGGCTTCATCCGCTTATCCAATAATTTTGCAAAAGGAGCTGGCGCGGGGTTCCCAGCCCCCAATTAATCAACCTTCATTAATAATTCTCTTCACATGTTTTGCTCTGATTCATCAGTAAGCAACTTAATTTTGCAAATAGACACTCCTCCATGGTATGTTATGTTGGAAGGCACCCGAGGATTTGGTTAGCCATGGATTGTGAAAGCAAAAGGTTGGGAGGAGTGTCATCCATAAATAATAAAACTAAAATACATGTGTAAACAAAAGAGAAGAGGGATGATCTACCTTGCTGGTAGAGATAACGTCCTTCATGGGAGCCGCTCTTGAAAGTCTGGTTGATGAGGTAGTTAGAGTGCCCACTACCATTCGTTGACAACAACAAACACCTCTCAAAACTTTACTTTTATACTCTCTATATGATTTCAAAACTTGAAAAGCTCTAGCACATGATTTAATCCCTGCTTCCCTCTGCGAAGGGCCTATCTTTTACTTTATGTTGAGTCAGTTTACCTACTTCCTTCCATCTTAGAAGCAAACACTTGTGTCAACTGTGCATTGATTCTTACATATTTGCTTATTTGCACTCATCATATTACTTTGTGTTGACCATTATCCATGAGATATACATGTTGAAAGTTGAAAGCAACTGCTGAAACTTAAATCTTCCTCTGTGTTGCTTCAATGCCTTTACTTTGAATTTATTGCTTTATGAGTTAACTCTTATGCAAGACTTTTGACGCTTGTCTTGAAAGTACTATTCATGAAAAGTTTTGCTATATGTTATCTATTTGTTAGCAACTATAGATCATTGCCTTGAGTCACTGCATTCATCTCATATGCTTCATAATAGTATGATCAAGATTATGTAAGTAGCATGTCACTACAGAAATTACTCTTTTTATCGTTTACCTACTCGAGGGCGAGCAGGAACTAAGCTTGGGGATGCTGATACGTCTCCAACGTACCTATAATTTCTGATGTTCCATGCTTGTTTTATGACAATACTTACATGTTTTGCTTGCACTTTATAATGTTTTTATGCATTTTATGGAACTAACCTATTAACGAGATGCCGAAGGGCCAGTTGCTGTTTTCTGTTGTTTTTGGTTCCAGAAAGGCTGTTCAGGCAATATTTCGGAATTCGACGAAATCAACGCCCAGAACCTTATTTTTCCCGGAACCTTCCAGAAAGTCAGAGGGGGACCAGAGGGGTGCCCTGGGGGCCCCACACGTGGTGGCGGCGCGGCCCATGAGGGGGGCGTGCCACCCTAGTGTGAGGAGGCCCCGTGGCCCCTCCGACTCCGACTCTTCGCCTATTTAAGCCCTGGTGACTTAAAACATTGATACGAATTGACGAAACTCCAGAAAGACTCCAGGGGCGCCGCCACCATCGCGAAACTCCAATTCGGGGGACAGAAGTCTCTGTTTCGGCACCCTGCCGGGACGGGGAAGTTCCCCCGGAAGCCATCTCCATCGACGCCACCGCCTCCATCATGCTCCGTGAGTAGTTCCCCCATGGACTACGGGTTCTAGCTGTAGCTAGTTGGTACTCTCTCTCCCATGTACTTCAATACAATGATCTCATGAGCTGCCTTACATGATTGAGATTCATCTGATGTAATCGGTGTTGTGTTTGTCGGGATCCGATGGATTGTTACATTATGATTAGTCTATCTATAAAGTTTGTGAAGTTATTATTGCTGCAATCTTGTTGTGTTTAATGCTTGTCACTAGGGCCCGAGTGGCATGATCTTAGATTTAAGCTTTATACTTATTGCTTAGATTGTATCTACAAGTTGTATGCACATGTCTATGTCTGGAACCAAAGGCCCTAAAGTGACAGAAATTGGGACAACTGGAGGGGAAGGCTTAGATATGAGGATCACATGTTTTCACGGAGTGTTAATGCTTTGCTCCGGTGCTCTATTAAAATGAGTACCTTAATTTCCAGTAGATTCCCTAGAGGCCCGGCTGCCACCGGCTGGTAGGACAAAAGATGTTGTACAAGTTTCTCATTGCGAGCACGTATGACTATATATGGGAAACATGCCTACATGATTAATAATCTTGATGTTCTGTCTTAATGCTATTTCAATCCTATCAATTGCCCAACTGTAATTTGTTCACCCAACACTTGTTATTGGAGAGTTACCACTAGTGTAGATAGCTGGGAACCCCGGTCCATCTCTCATCATCATATACTCGTTCTACATGTCATTGGAAGTAGTATCAACTATTTTCTGGTGGCATTGCCTCTGTGTTACTATTACTGCTCGTATTCTTTGTTACTACTGCTCTCATATTACTGCTGCTTTCACATCACCCCTGTTACTAGTGCTTTTCCAGGTGCAGCTGAATTGACAACTTAGTTGTTAAGGCTTATAAGTATTCTTTACCTCCCCTTGTGTCGAATCAATAAATTTGGGTTTTACTTCCCTCGAAGACTGTTGCGATCCCCTATACTTGTGGGTTATCAGGTACCTCTATGCCGCTGATACGTCTCCGACGTATCGATAATTTCTTATGTTCCATGCCACATTATTGATGTTATCTACATGTTTTATGCACACTTTATGTCATATTCGTGCATTTTCTGGAACTAACCTATTAACAAGATGCCGAAGTGCCGATTCTTTGTTTTCTGCTGTTTTTGGTTTCAGAAGTCCTAGTAAGGAAATATTCTCGGAATTGGACGAAATCAAAGCCCAGGGGCCTATTTTCTCACGAAGCTTCCAGAAGTCCGAAGGAGAGACGAAGAGGGGCCACGGAGGGGCCACACTATAGGGCGGCGCGGCCCCCCCCTTGGCCGCGCCGGCCTGTAGTGTGGGGCCCCCGTGCCGCCTCTTGACCTGCCCTTCCGCCTATAAAAAGTCTCCGTGACGAAACCCCCAGTACCGAGAACCACGATACGGAAAACCTTCCAGAGACGCCGCCGCCGCCGATCCCATCTCGGGGGATCCAGGAGATCGCCTCCGGCACCCTGCCGGAGAGGGGAATCATCTCCCGGAGGACTCTACGCCGCCATGGTCGCCTCCGGTGTGATGTGTGAGTAGTCTACCCCTGGACTATGGGTCCATAGCAGTAGCTAGATGGTTGTCTTCTCCCCATTGTGCTATCATTGTCGGATCTTGTGAGCTGCCTAACATGATCAAGATCATCTATCTGTAATTCTATATGTTGCGTTTGTTGGGATCCGATGAATAGAGAATACTTGTTATGTTGATTATCAAAGTTATGCTTATGTGTTGTTTATGATCTTGCATGCTCTCCGTTACTAGTAGATGCTCTGGCCAAGTAGATGCTTGTAACTCCAAGAGGGAGTACTTATGCTCGATAGTGGGTTCATGCCTGCATTGACACCTGGGACAGTGACAGAAAGTTCTAAGGTTGTGTTGTGCTGTTGCCACTAGGGATAAAACATTAGTGCTATGTTCAAGGATGTAGTCACTAGTTACATTACACACCATACTTAATGCAATTGTCTGTTGTTTGCAACTTAATACTGGAGGGGGTTCGGATGATAACCTGAAGGTGGACTTTTTAGGCATAGATGCAGTTGGATGACGGTCTATGTACTTTGTCGTAATGCCCAATTAAATCTCACTATACTCATCATGATATGTATGTGCATGGTCATGCTCTCTTTATTTGTCAATTGCCCAACTGTAATTTGTTCACCCAACATGCTGTTCGTCTTATGGGAGAGACACCTCTAGTGAACTGTGGACCCCGGTCCAATTCTCTTTATTGAAATACAATCTACTGCCAATATCTTGTTTTCTTGTTTTCTGCAAACAATCATCTTCCACACAATACGGTTAATCCTTTGTTACAGCAAGCCGGTGAGATTGACAACCTCACTGTTTCGTTGGGGCAAAGTACTTTGGTTGTGTTGTGCAGGTTCCACGTTGGCGCCGGAATCACTGGTGTTGCGCCGCACTACATCCTGCCGCCATCAACCTTCAACGTGCTTCTTGGCTCCTCCTGGTTCGATAAACCTTGGTTTCTTTCTGAGGGAAAACTTGCTGCTGTGCGCATCATACCTTCCTCTTGGGGTTGCCCAACGAACGTGTGAAATACACGCCATCAAGCTCATTTTCTGGCGCCGTTGCCGGGGAGATCAAGACACGCTGCAAGGGGAGTCTCCACTTCTCAATCTCTTTACTTTGTTTTTGTCTTGCTTAGTTTTATTTACTACTTTGTTTGCTGCACTAAATCAAAATACAAAAAAAATTAGTTGCTAGTTTTACTTTACTTTCTATCTTGTTTGCTATATCAAAAACACAAAAAAATTAGTTTACTTGCATTTACTTTATCTAGTTTGCTTTATTTACTACTACTAAAATGAGTAATCCTGAAGTTGAAGTTCGCACGTTTAAGCGACGAGGGGGAGAATGTTTGAGAGATGCTTGGTATAGAATTAGTGATGCCCATAATAGATGCACTAAGAAGCACTCCACCATTATTTTACTCAGGAATTTTTATGTTGGTATCTCTAGCTGGAATAGATATGTTCTTGATAGTCTCGCAAAAGGTGACTTCCTAAGTACTCCTGCATTAGAAGCTAGTTGCATTATTGAGAGCTTATTTGGAATACCCCCTGTTGATAAAGTTAAAACTGAAATCTCTCTTGAAGATGTTATGAAAAAATTGGAAACCATAGAGAAATTTTTTCCAAGTATTGAAGCTAAATTGGAAATATTACTTGATAAAACTGATGAACTTGATAAATCCTTAGGAGGAATTGATGAAAGAATTAGTGTCCTAGGAACTAATGCTGTCCATGATGATCAAATCAATAGGATTGACGAACTTGAAAAAGCTATGGGAACCTTGGGTTCAACATTTTCTTCTCTTAAATATAAGGAGAAAGCTTATGTGGGTAAGGAGCAAAAGTTTATGTATGTCTCTAAAGAGCCTAGACCAAAGAAGTATTATTATAGGCCTAAAATTGACAAAGCCCTTAGTACCTCTATGGATGGGGGAGCTCATGATAACGATGCACCATCTCTTGATAATACTTGATACACACTTTCTGCGCCTAGCTGAAAGGCGTTAAAGAAAAGCGCTTATGGGAGACAACCCATGTTTTTACCTACAGTACTTTGTTTTTATTTTGTGTCTTGGAAGTTGTTTACTACTGTAGCAACCTCTCCTTATCTTAGTTTTGTGTTTTGTTGTGCCAAGTTAAGCTGTTGATAGAAAAGTAAGTACTAGATTTGGATTACTGCACAGTTCCAGATTTCTTTGCTGTCACGAATCTGGGTCCACCTCCCTGTAGGTAGCTCAGAAAATTAAGCCAATTTACGTGCATGATTCTCAGATATGTACGCAACTTTCATTCAATTTGAGCTTTTTCATTTGAGCAAGTATGGTGCCATTTTAAAATTCGTCAATACGAACTGTTCTGTTTTGACAGATTCTGCCTTTTATTTCGCATTGCCTCTTTCGCTATGTTGGATGAATTTCTTTGATCCATTAATGTCCAGTAGCATTATGCAATGTCCAGAAGTGTTAAGAATGATTGTGTCACCTCTGAATATGTCAATTTATATTGTGCACTAACCCTCTAATGAGTTGTTTCGAGTTTGGTGTGGAGGAAGTTTTCAAGGATCAAGAGAGGAGTATGATGCAACATGATCAAGGAGAGTGAAAGCTCTAAGCTTGGGGATGCACCCGGTGGTTCACCCCTGCATATATCAAGAAGACTCAAGCGTCTAAGCTTGGGGATGCCCAAGGCATCCCCTTCTTCATCGACAACATTATCAGGTTCCTCCCCTGAAACTATATTTTTATTCCATCACATCTTATGTGCTTTTTCTTGGAGCGTCGGTTTGTTTTTGTTTTTTGTTTTGTTTGAATAAAATGGATCCTAGCATTCACTTTATGGGAGAGAGACACGCTCCGCTGTAGCATATGGACAAGTATGTCCTTGGTTTCTACTCATAGTATTCATGGCGAAGTTTCTCCTTCGTTAAATTGTTATATGGTTGGAATTGGAAAATGATACATGTAGTAATTGCTATAAATGTCTTGGGTAATGTGATACTTGGCAATTGTTGTGCTCATGATTAAGCTCTTGCATCATATGCTTTGCACCCATTAATGAAGAAATACATAGAGCATGCTAAAATTTGGTTTGCATATTTGGTTTCTCTAAGGTCTAGATAATTTCTAGTATTGAGTTTGAACAACAAGGAAGACGGTGTAGAGTCTTATAATGTTTTCAATATGTCTTTTATGTGAGTTTTGCTGCACCGGTTCATCCTTGTGTTTGTTTCAAATAAGCCTTGCTAGCCTAAACCTTGTATCGAGAGGGAATACTTCTCATGCATCCAAAATACTTGAGCCAACCACTATGCCATTTGTGTCCACCATACCTACCTATACTACATGGTATTTTCCGCCATTCCAAAGTAAATTGCTTGAGTGCTACCTTTAGAACTCCATCATTCACCTTTGCAATATATAGCTCATGGGACAAATAGCTTAAAAACTATTGTGGTATTGAATATGTAATTATGCACTTTATCTCTTATTAAGTTGCTTGTTGTGCGATAACCATGTTCACTGGGGACGCCATCAACTTTTCATTGTTGAATTTCATGTGAGTTGCTATGCATGTTCATCTTGTCTGAAGCAAGAGAGATCTACCACCATATGGTTAAGCATGCATATGTCAGAGAAGAACATCGGGCCGCTAACTAAAGCCATGCTCCATGGTGGAAGTTTCAGTTTTGGACAACAATCCTCAAATCTCAAATGAGAAAATTATTAATTGTTGGTATATGCTTATGCATAAAAGAGGAGTCCATTATCTGTTGTCTATGTTGTCCCGGTATGGATGTCTAAGTTGAAGAATAATCAATAGCGAGAAATCCAATGCGAGCTTTCTCCTTAGACCTTTGTACAGGCGGCATAGAGGTACCCCTTTGTGACACTTGGTAAAAACAATGCATTGTGATGACCCGGTAGTCCAAGCTAATTAGGACACGGTGCGGGCACTATTAGTACGCTATGCATGAGGCTTGCAACTTATAAGCTATAATTTACATGATGCATATGCTTTATTACTACCGTTGACAAAATTGTTTCATGTTTTCAAAATCAAAGCTCTAGCACAAATATAGCAATCAATGCTTTTCCTCTATGGAGGACTATTCTTTTACTTTCAATGTTGAGTCAGTTCACCTATTTCTCTCCACCTCAAGAAGCAAACACTTGTGTGAACTGTGCATTGATTCCTACATATTTGCTTATTGCACTTATTATATTACTCTATGTTGACAATATCCATGAGATATACATGTTACAAGTTGAAAGCAACCGCTGAAACTTAATCTTCTTTTGTGTTGCTTCAATATCTCTACTTTGAATTATTGCTTTATGAGTTAACTCTTATGCAAGACTTATTGATGCTTGTCTTGAAGTGCTATTCATGAAAAGTCTTTGCTATATGATTCACTTGTTTACTCATGTCATATACATTGTTTCGATCGCTGCATTCACTACATATGCTTTACAAATAGTATGATCAAGATTATGATGGCATGTCACTCCAGAAATTATCTGTGTTATCGTTTTACCTGCTCGGAACGAGCAGAACTAAGCTTGGGGATGCTGATACGTCTCCGACGTATCGATAATTTCTTATGTTCCATGCCACATTATTGATGTTATCTACATGTTTTATGCACACTTTATGTCATATTCGTGCATTTTCTGGAACTAACCTATTAACAAGATGCCGAAGTGCCGATTCTTTGTTTCTGCTGTTTTTGGTTTCAGAAATCCTAGTAAGGAAATATTCTCGGAATTGGACGAAATCAAAGCCCAGGGGCCTATTTTCTCACGAAGCTTCCAGAAGTCCGAAGGAGAGACGAAGAGGGGCCACGGAGGGGCCACACTATAGGGCGGCGCGGCCCCCCCCTTGGTCGCGCCGGCCTGTAGTGTGGGGGCCCCGTGCCGCCTCTTGACCTGCCCTTCCGCCTATAAAAAGTCTCCGTGACGAAACCCCCAGTACCGAGAACCACGATACGGAAAACCTTCCAGAGACGCCGCCGCCGCCGATCCCATCTCGGGGGATCCAGGAGATCACCTCCGGCACCCTGCCGGAGAGGGGAATCATCTCCCGGAGGACTCTACGCCGCCATGGTCGCCTCCGGTGTGATGTGTGAGTAGTCTACCCCTGGACTATGGGTCCATAGCAGTAGCTAGATGGTTGTCTTCTCCCCATTGTGCTATCATTGTCGGATCTTGTGAGCTGCCTAACATGATCAAGATCATCTATCTGTAATTCTATATGTTGCGTTTGTTGGGATCCGATGAATAGAGAATACTTGTTATGTTGATTATCAAAGTTATGCTTATGTGTTGTTTATGATCTTGCATGCTCTCCGTTACTAGTAGATGCTCTGGCCAAGTAGATGCTTGTAACTCCAAGAGGGAGTACTTATGCTCGATAGTGGGTTCATGCTCGCATTGACACAGGACAGTGACAGAAAGTTCTAAGGTTGTGTTGTGTTGTTGCCACTAGGGATAAAACATTAGTGCTATGTTCAAGGATGTAGTCACTAGTTACATTACGCACCATACTTAATGCAATTGTCTGTTGTTTGCAACTTAATACTGGAGGGGGTTCGGATGATAACCTGAAGGTGGACTTTTTAGGCATAGATGTAGTTGGATGACGGTCTATGTACTTTGTCGTAATGCCCAATTAAATCTCACTATACTCATCATGATATGTATGTGCATGGTCATGCTCTCTTTATTTGTCAATTGCCCAACTGTAATTTGTTCACCCAACATGCTGTTCGTCTTATGGGAGAGACACCTCTAGTGAACTGTGGACCCCGGTCCAATTCTCTTTACTGAAATACAATCTACTTTGCCAATACTTTGTTTTCTTGTTTTCGCAAACAATCATCTTCCACACAATACGGTTAATCCTTTGTTACAGCAAGCCGGTGAGATTGACAACCTCACTGTTTCGTTGGGGCAAAGTACTTTGGTTGTGTTGTGCAGGTTCCACGTTGGCGCCGGAATCACTGGTGTTGCGCCGCACTACATCCCGCCGCCATCAACCTTCAACGTGCTTCTTGGCTCCTCCTGGTTCGATAAACCTTGGTTTCTTTCTGAGGGAAAACTTGCTGCTGTGCGCATCATACCTTCCTCTTGGGGTTGCCCAACGAACGTGTGAAATACACGCCATCAGCCGCCTGTACAGAGGTCTAAGGAGAAAGTTCGCATTGGATTTCTCACTTTTGATTATTCTCAACTTAGACATCCATACCGGGACAACATAGACAACAGATAATGGACTCCTCTTTAATGCTTAAGCATTCAACAACAGTTAATATTCTCATAAGAGATTGAGGATTTGTGTCCAAACTGAAACTTCCACCATGATTCATGGCTTTAGTTAGCGGCCCAATGTTCTTCTCTAACAATATGCATACTCAAACCATTTGATCATGAAAATCGCCCTTACTTCAGACAAGACGAACATGCATAGCAACTCACATGATATTCAACACAGGTAAAAGTTGATGGCGTCCCCCGAAACATGGTTACCGCTCGACAAGCAACTTATTAAGAAATAAGATACATAGCAACATATTCTTCACAACAATAGTTTTTAAGGCTATTTTCCCATGAGCTATGTATTGTAAAGGCAAAGAATAGAATTTTAAAGGTAGCACTCAAGTAATTTACTTTGGAATGGCAGAGAAATACCATGTGGTAGGTAGGTATGGTGGACACAAATGGCATAGTTTTTGGCTCAAGGATTTGGATGCACGAGAAGAATTCCTCTCAATACAAGGCTAGGCTAGCAAGGTTGTTTGAAGCAAACTCAAGTATAAAACGGTGCAGCAAGACTCACATATGAACATATTGTAAGCATTATAAGACTTTACATCGTCTCCTTGTTGTTCAAACACCTTAACCAGAAAATATCTAGACTCTAGAGACCAATCATGCAAACCAAATTTTAACAAGCTCTATGTAGTTCTTCATTAATAGGTGCAAAGTACATGATGCAAGAGCTTAAACATGATCTATATGAGCACAACAATCGCCAAGTATCAAATTATTCAAGACATTATACCAATTACCACATGCAGCATTTTCCGTTTCCAACCATATATCAATGAACAAAGTAGTTCAACCTTCGCAATGAACATTAAGAATAAAGCTAAGAACACATGTGTTCATATGCATCAGCGGAGCGTGTCTCTTTCCCAATCAAAGAATGCTAGGATCCGATTTTATTCAAACAAAAACAAAAATAAAAACAAACAGACGCTCCAAGTAAAGCACATAAGATGTGACTGAATAAAAATATAGTTTCACTAGAGGTGACCTGATAAGTTGTCGATGAAGAAGGGGATGCTGATACGTCCAAAACGTATCTACTTTCCCGAACAATTTTGCTATTGTTTTGCCTCTAATTTGTGTATTTTGGATACAACTAACACGGACTAACGATGTTTTCAGCAGAACTGCTCTGGTGTCTCGTTTTTGTGCAGAAATCCAACTTTCAGGAAAATCCTCGGAATTTATGCGGAAGGTCCTATTTTCCCAGAATATTGGCGGAGCCAGAAGGGCAAGCCAGGTGGGGGCCCGAGGGCCCCACACGCTAGGCCGGCGCGGCCCAGGAGGGGGGCGCGCGACCCTAGTGTGTGGCGGCCTCGGCTGGCCCCCGACGCCCTCCTTCGGACTACTTATTACCTTCGACCTAAAAACGCACGGGGGATGGTCGAAGTCGCCAGAAACCATCCAATACGCCGCCACCGTCGCGAAACTCCGTCTCGGGACCAGAAACTCCGTTCTGGCACCTCGCCGGGACGAGGAATTGGAGGAGATCATCACCGCCATCATCACCGACGCCTCTCCATCGACCAGCCATGTTTCCCCCTTCCATGTGTGAGTAATTCCCCCGCTGTAGGCTGAAGGGGATGGTAGGGATTGGATGAGATTGGTCATGTAATAGTCATAAGATTGTTAGGGCATGGTGCCTAGTATCCGTAGATGTTACTTTTATGATATTGTTGCAACTTGTTACGCTTAATGTTTGTCACTAGGGCCCGAGTGCCATGATCTCAGATCTGAACATGTTACTGATTTATGAAGATATTCGTTGTTTATGATCTTACCTGCAAGTTGTTTACACATGTTGCTGTCCGGAACCCGAGGCCCCAAAGTGACAGAAATTGGGACAACCGGAGGGGAAGGCGGTGATGTGAGGATCACATGTGTTCACGGAGTGTTAATGCTTTGCTCCGGTACTCTATTAAAAGGAGTACCTTAATATCCAGTAGATTCCCTAGAGGCCCGGCTGCCACCGGCTGGTAGGACAAAAGATGTTGTGCAAGTTTCTCATTGCGAGCACGTACGACTATATATGGAACACATGCCTATTGATTGATTAGTACTTGGATACCGTTTTATTATTATCTGCAAATGCCCTGCTTTGATTGTTACATGAGTTTCTCTCATCCATGCAACGCCCGTCATCCATCCACCGTGCCTACGATATTTTAATCTCTTTGTTTACTATAATCACTATTTGCTGTCTTTGTTACTCTGTCTTTGTTGTTTCACTATCGCTATCGCTATAAAAGCTGTTACCTCTTGATAAACTCTTGCGAGCAAGTCTGTTTCTAGGTGCAGCTGAATTGACAACTCCGATGTTAAGGCTTTCAAGTATTCTTTGTCTCCCCTTGTGTCGAATCAATAAATTGGGTTTTACTTCCCGCGAAGACTGTTGCGATCCCCTATACTTGTGGGTCATCAAGACTATTTTCTGGCGCCGTTGCCGGGGAGCATAGCTTTATTTGGAAGTTCACTTGGATTGATATTGTTCGCTGCAAATTCTCCATCATGGGTAAACCTCGCGATACTAAGGTCGCTGATACGTCCAATTTGCATCACTATTTTATATCATAATTTGCTGCTATTCATTGATATATTTCATATTTGGAGATGATACTTATGTTATTTCATCTATTTTGCATATTTCATGATTATTTGGAGATCGCGAATCGGAGCCAGGATTCTGCTGGAAAAAGCACCATCAGAATGCAATATTTCGGAAGATCAACAGTTGACGGAAATTATACGAAAAATCCTATTTTTCCAGATGACGAAGGGAGCCAGAAGGGGGAGCCGAGGGGACCCGAGGTGGGCCCACCTCATAGGCCGGCGCGGCCCAAGGCCTGGCCGCGCCGCCCTGTGAGGAGGGGGCCCACAGCCCTCTCTCGCCTCCTTTTCTTCGCGTACGTCTTCGTCCCAAAAACCTAAGCCACAGAGGATAGTCGCGAAGAGTCACAGCCGCCTCTGCGGGGCGGAGAACACCAGAGAGAAAAGAGCTCTCCGGCGGGCAGGAATCCGCCGGGGAAATTCCCTCCCGGAGGGGGAAATCGACGCCATCGTCACCGTCATCGAGCTGGACATCATCTCCATCACCATCGTCATCATCTCCATCATTATCACCGCCATCTCCACCGCTGCATCTCGTCACCGCTGTAACAATTTGGGTTTGATCTTGATTGTTTGATAGGGGAAACTCTCCCGGTGTTGATTTCTACTTGTTATTGATGCTATTGAGTGAAACCATTGAACCAAGGTTTATGTTCAGATTGTTATTCATCATCATATCACCTCTGATCATGTTCCATATGATGTCTCGTGAGTAGTTCGTTTAGTTCTTGAGGACATGGGTGAAGTCTAAATGTTAGTAGTGAATCATGGTTGAGTAGTATTCAGTGTTATGATATTTAAGTTGTGGTGTTATTCTTCTAGTGGTGTCGTGTGAACGTCGACTACACGACACTTCACCATTTATGGGCCTAGGGGAATGCATCTTGTACTCGTTTGCCAATTGCGGGGTTGCCGGAGTGACAGAAACCTGAGCCCCCGTTGGTATATCGATGCAGGAGGGATCGCAGGATCTCAGAGTTTAAGGCTGTGGTTAGATTTATCTTAATTACTTTCTTGTATTTGCGGATGCTTGCAAGGGGTATAATCACAAGTATGTATTAGTCCTAGGAAGGGCAGTACATTAGCATAGGTTCACCCACACAACACTTATCAAAACAATGAAGATTAATCAGCTGTATGAAGCGAAAGCACTAGACTAAAATCCCGTGTGTCCTCAAGAACGTTTGGTCATTATAAGTAAACAAACCGGCTTGTCCTTTGTGCTAAAAAGGATTGGACCACTCGCTGCAATTATTTCTCTCGCACTTTACTTACTCGTACTTTATTCATCTGTTACATCAAAACCCCCTGAATACTTGTCTGTGAGCATTTACAGTGAATCCTTCATCGAAACTGCTTGTCAACACCTTCTGCTCCTCGTTGGGATCGACATTCTTACTTATCGAAGATACTACGATACACCCCCTATACTTGTGGGTCATCAAGACTATTTTCTGGCGCCGTTGCCGGGGAGTGAAGCGCTATTGGTAAGTAGAATTGGTAAGGAAAACCTTTATTGTTGTGCTGATTTTATTTCTGCCTGCTGCTATAATTCATTATGGAGAGATCTTCTCTTCAATTTCTATTTGGGAAATCTACTACTACTGCAACGGTAGTGGATGAGGCGCCAGGTGAGGAAGTAATACCATATAAAATACCTATGAAAATTATTGAACGTGTTATGGATAACCGCTATGAAGGGGATGGAACTGTCCATCCTGGTGATCATTCTTGTTTTTACATGAATTATGCGGGTTATTCAAATGTGCAGGTATTGCTATGGATGAAGTTAGAAAGAAACTATTCTCTATATCGCTGTCTGGTAAAGCAGCGCACTGGTATAAATTGCTGAAGAATAGGGATTCTATTGATTGGGAGGACATTGTGCATTTATTTTATTCCAAATTCTATCCTCCAAGTGAAATTCACAAAGATCGGAACCGCATATATAATTTCTGGCCTCATGATGGAGAAAGCATTGCCCAAGCATGGGGGAGATTGAAGTCTTTAATGCTCAAATGCCCCATTCATGAGCTTCCTGGTAATGTTATTATTGATAATTTCTATGCAAGACTTTCTTTTCAAGACAAGACCTTGCTGGATACTTCTTGTTCTGGATCATTTACACGCAACAAAGAAGAGTTTAAAAGGGACCTTCTTGATCGGATCCAGTAGAATACTGAAGGATGGGAGAACGACAAAGATAGAGAGTCAGGTATAAACTTTGATTATAAATGCATTGAAGTTTTTATGGATACTGATAAATTTCGTAATATTAGTGCTACTTATGGTCTTGATTCTCAAGTCGTTGCAAATCTTTATAAAGCTTTTGCCTCTCATTATGAATTGCCTAAGAAGAATTTGATAAGTATCATGAACCGTATAAAGATAAAATAGATTCATCTATAAACAAATGTGTTGTAATTGAAACTGTTGATCATGTTATTCCTGAAGCTTATATTGAAAAAACTCCTTTCCCTGCTAAAATGAAGGAGTACTCTGTTATAAATAGTGCGGTTCATAAAAGTGAAAAGAAACCTATAGAACCTGAAGAACAAATAAAAGTTGAACCTGCTGTTGCAATTGTTAAAGATCTTGTGACTGAAAATGTGGAGGATGGTCATATTATTTTCTGTGAAGATGCCTCTAATATTGTTCCGCATCCTAATAAGTCTAGGAAAGCTAGTATTCCTATGCTATCTGTTAGAATTGGTGATCATTGTTATTATGGTTTATGTGATATTGGTGCAAGTATTAGTGCTATTCCTTATGAGCTTTACACGGAGATCATGCATGAAATTGGTTCTTGTGAACTTGAAGATATTGATGTGGTTATTCGGCTGGCTAATAGAGAAACTATCTCTCCTATTGGTATTATTCGAGATGTGGAAGTTCTATGTGGTAAGATTAAATATCCTGCTGACTGTTTGGTACTTGGTTCTGCTGCTAGTAAATATTGTCCTATCATTTTTGGTAGACCTTTTCTAAATACTTGTGGAGCTATTATAGATTGTAAGAAAGAGAAAATTTTGACTAAATTTGCTGGTGAATCTTATGAGTTTAACTTCTCTAAATTTACCAAAACTCCTTATAAAGCTGATTTGCCTAATAATGATTTTAAAGTTGAACAATGTGCATCTATTGCTCTTGCTCCTAGTAATCCTTTGCAGCAACATTTGGAGAATAGTGAGAGTGAAGTTTTTAGGGAAGAAAGAACTTCTTAAGCATGATTTACCGGTGGAAGATCTGGGTACAACACCACCACCAAAGGAAGATCCTGTCTTTGATTTAAAACCATTGCCTGATAATCTTAAATATGCTCATATTGATGATAAGAAAATATATCCTGTTATTATTAGTTCTAAGCTTTCAGAGTTTGAAGAAGAAAGGTTATTGGAAATACTGAAGAAACACCGAGGTGCTATTGGCTACACTTGATGACTTGAATGGGATTTCTCCCTCTATTTGCCAACACGCCATTAACATGGAAGATGATGCGAAGCCTGTTGTTGAACCTCAACGTCGTCTAATTCCTAAGATGAAGGATGTGGTAAGAAATGAGGTATTAAGACTCCTTGAAGCTGGTATTATATATCCTATTGCTGATAGTAGATGGGTTAGTCCTGTGCATTGTGTTCCTAAGAAAGGAGGAATGACTGTTGTGCCTAATGATAATGATGAGCTCATACCTCAAAGAGTAGTTGTAGGTTATAGAATGTGCATTGATTATCAAAAAGTTAATAAGGTTACTAAGAAAGATCATTACCCTTTGCCTTTTATTGATCAAATGTTAGAAAGGTTATCTAAAAATACTCATTTTTGCTTTCTTGATGGTTATTCTGGGTTCTCACAAATTGCTGTTAAAACTAAAGATCAAGAGAAAACCACTTTCACTTGTCCCTATGGAACTTATGCTTATAGACGTATGCCTTTTGGTTTATGTAATGCTCTGATACGTCTCCGACGTATCGATAATTTCTTATGTTCCATGCCACATTATTGATGATATCTACATGTTATATGCACATTTTATGTCATATTTATGCGTTTTCTAGAACTAACCTATTGACGAGATGCCGAAAGGCGCTTCTTTGTTTCTGCTGTTTTTGGTTTCAGAAATCCTAGTAACGAAATATTCTCGGAATCGGACAAAATCAACGCCCAGCATCCTATTTTTCCACGAAGCTTCCAGAACACCCGGGAAGGACCAGAGGGGGGCCACAGGCCACCCAGACCATAGGCCGGCGCGGCCCAGGCCCTGGCCGCGCCGCCCTATAGTGTCGGTGCCCCTTTGACCTTCTGACGCCGCCTCTTCGCCTATATAAAGCCCCTCGACCTAAAACCTCGATACGAAAAAGCCACGGTACGAGAAACCATCCAGAGCCACCGCCATCGCGAAGCCAAGATCTGGGGGACAGGAGTCTCTGTTCCGGCACGCCGCCGGGACGGGGAAGTGCCCCCGGAAGGCTTCTCCATCAACACCACCGCCATCTCCATCAACGCTGCTGTCTCCCATGAGGAGGGAGTAGCTCTCCATCGAGGCTTGGGGCTGTACCGGTAGCTATATGGTTAATCTCTCTCCATGTACTTCAATACAATAATCTCATGAGCTGCTTTACATGATTGAGATTCATATGAGTTTTGTATCACAATTCATCTATGTGCTACTCTAGTGATGT
The DNA here is from genome assembly GCF_019359855.2 of Lolium perenne. Classification (NCBI taxonomy): domain Eukaryota; kingdom Viridiplantae; phylum Streptophyta; class Magnoliopsida; order Poales; family Poaceae; genus Lolium; species Lolium perenne. The sequence goes on from NC_067245.2 coordinate 73,930,188, forward strand.
TATTAAAGTAGTCTATTCCTCCTGTACGGTGTAATGTGGACAGTGTGTGCACCGTGTAGTACTTGGCGTATGCTATGATCGTGATCTCTTGTAGATTGTGAAGTTAACTATTACTATGATGGTATTGATGTGATCTATTCCTCCTTTCATAGTGTGAAGGTTACGGTGTGCATGCTATGTTAGTACTTGGTTTGGTTGTGTTGATCTATCTTGCACTCTAAGGTTATTTAAATATGAACATTGAATTGTGGAGCTTGTTAACTCCAGCATTGAGGGTTCGTGTAATCCTACGCAATGTGTTCATCATCCAACAAGAGAGTGTAGAGTATGCATTTATCTATTCTGTTATGTGATCAAAGTTGAGAGTGTCCACTAGTGAAAGTATGATCCCTAGGCCTTGTTCCTAAATACTGCTATCGCTGCTTGTTTACTGTTTTACTGCGTTACTACTGCTGCGTTACCATTGCTTGTTTACTGTCCTGGGCAAAGCACTTTTCTGGTGCCGTTGCTACTGCCACTACTTATTCATACCACCTGTATTTCACTATCTCTTCGCCAAACTAGTGCACCTATTAGGTGTGTTGGGGACACAAGAGACTTCTTGCTTTGTGGTTGCAGGGTTGCATGAGAGGGATATCTTTGACCTCTTCCTCCCTGAGTTCGATAAACCTTGGGTGATCCACTTAAGGGAAAACTTGCTGCTGTTCTACAAACCTCTGCTCTTGGAGGCCCAACACTGTCTACAGGAAAAGGAGGGGGCGTAGACATCAAGCTATTTTCTGGCACCGTTGCCGGGGAGGAAAGGTAAAAGGTACTCACACTCTGAATCTCGGCTACTAAGCTATTTGCCGTTGTAAGTACTCGAAGCTATTTCCTTTAGATCCTGCAATTGCATCTTTTTGTTTCTTGTTTACACTAGTTTGGCATAATGGACAAGAATGAGCTTCTTATTCTATTTCCAGATTTAAAACATGGATTGTTTGATGCGAAAATTAAAAAACCTATGGAATCTTATTTGCATGCTGGTAGTAATATTAGTATGAACGCTTTGAACACCATTGTTGATAATAATATAGAAAGTTCTAAGCTTGGGGAAGCTGGTTTTCATGATCTTTTTAGTCCCCCAAGCATTGAGGAGAAAATTTTCTTTGATGATACTTTGCCTCCTATTTATGATGATTATAATGATATTGGTCTTTTGGTGCCACCTACTATGGAGAGTGAATTTGATTATGATTACAATATGCCTCCTATATTTGATGATAGCTACTTTGTTGAATTTGCTCCCACTATTACTAATAAAACTGATTATGTTTGTGTGGAGAGTAATAATTTTATGCATGAGACTCATGATAAGAATGCTTTATGTGATAGTTATATTGTTGAGTTTGCTCATGATGCTACTGAAAGTTATTATGAGAGAGGAAAATATGGTTGTAGAAATTTTCGTGTTACTAAAACACCTCTCTATGTGCTGAAATTTTTGAAGCTACACTTGTTTTATCTTTATATGCTTGTTGCATTATGCTTCATGAATTTGTTTATTTACAAGATTCCTTTTCATAGGAAGCATGTTAGACTTAAATGTGTTTTGAATTTGCCTCTTGATGCTCTCTTTTGCTTCAAATACTATTTCTTGCGAGTGCATCATTAAAATTGCTGAGCCTATCTTAATGGCTATAAAGAAAGAACTTCTTGGGAGATAACCCATGTGTTTATTTTGCTACAGTACTTTTGTTTTATATTTGAGTCTTGGAAGTTGTTACTACTGTAGCAACCTCTCCTTATCTTATTTTATTGCATTGTTGTGCCAAGTAAAGTCTTTGATAGTAGGGTTGATACTAGATTTGGATTGCTGCGCAGAAACAGATTTCTGTCTGTCACGAATCTGGGCCTAATTCTCTGTAGGTAACTCAGAAAAGTCTGCCAATTTACGTGCGTGATCCTCAGATATGTACGCAACTTTCATTCAATTTGGGCATTTTCATTTGAGCAAGTCTGCTGCTATTTTAAAATTCGTCTTTACGGACTGTTCTGTTTTGACAGATTCTGCCTTTTATTTCGCATTGCTTCTTTCGCTGTGTTGGGTGGATTTCTTTGTTCCATTACCTTCCAGTAGCTTTGGGCAATGTCCAGAAGTGTTAAGAATGATTGTGTCACCTCTGAACATGTGAATTTTTATTATGCACTAACCCTCTAATGAGTTTGCTTTGAGTTTGGTGTGGAGGAAGTTTTCAAGGGTCAAGAGAGGAGGATGATATACTACGATCAAGGAGAGTGAAAGCTCTAAGCTTGGGGATGCCCCGGTGGTTCACCCCTGCATATTTCAAGAAGACTCAAGCGTCTAAGCTTGGGGATGCCCAAGGCATCCCCTTCTTCATCGACAACTTATCAGGTTTCTTCTCTTGAAACTATATTTTTATTCAGTCACATCTTATGTACTTTACTTGGAGCGTCTGTTTGTTTTTGTTTTTGTTTTTGTTTGAATAAATGCTTGTGTGGGAGAGAGACACGCTCCGCTGGTTCGTATGAACACATGTGTTCTTAGCTTTTAATGTTCATGGCGAAGGTTGAAACTGCTTCGTTCATTGTTATATGGTTGGAATTGGAAAATGCTACATGTAGTAATTGCTATAATGTCTTGGGTAATGTGATACTTGGCAATTGTTGTGCTCATGTTTAAGCTCTTGCATCATATACTTTGCACCTATTAGTGAAGAAATACATAGAGCATGCTAAAATTTGGTTTGCATAATTGGTCTCTCTAAGGTGTAGATAATTTCTAGTAAGGTGTTTGAACAACAAGGAAGACGATGTATAGTCTTATAATGCTTGTAATATGTCTTTTATGTGAGTTTTGCTGTACTAGTTCATACTTGTGTTTGCTTCAAACAACCTTGCTAGCCTAAACCTTGTATCGAGAGGGAATACTTCTCATGCATCCAAATCCTTGAGCCAAACAACACTATGCCATTTGTGTCCACCATACCTACCTACTACATGGTATTTCCTGCCATTCCAAAGTAAATTGCTTGAGTGCTACCTTTAAACAATTCAAAATTTATCACCTCTGATTTGTGACAATGTTTTATAGCTCATGAGGAAGTATGTGGTGTTTATCTTTCAATCTTGTTGGGCAACTTTCACCAATGGACTAGTGGCTTCATCCGCTTATCCAATAATTTTGCAAAAAGAGCTGGCAATGGGATTCCCAGTCCCAAATTAATTAACAAAAATAGACACTCCTCCATGGTATGTGATTGTTGGACGGCACCCGAAGGATTCGGTTAGCCATGGCTTGTGTAAGCAAAGGTTGGGAGGAGTGTCATCATAATAAAACTAAAATAAAAAGGCACTCCTTCATGGTATGAGATTGTTGGCAGGCACCCGAGGATTCGGTTAGCCATGGTTTGTGAAAGAAAGGTTGGAAGGAGTGCCACCCAAAAATAAAATAAAATGGGAGCCACTCTTTGAAGGTTTGTCTGGCAAGGGGGTTAGAGTACCCGCTACCATTCGTTGACAACAACATACACCTCTCAAAACTTTATTTTTATGCTCTCTTTATGTTTTCAAAACCAAAGCTCTAGCACAAATATAGCAATCGATGCTTTCCTCTTTGAAGGACCATTCTTTTACTTTTATTGTTGAGTCAGTTCACCTATTTCTCTCCACCTCAAGAAGCAAACACTTGTGTGAACTATGCATTGATTCCTACATACTTGCATATTGCATTTGTTATATTACTCTATGTTGACAATATCCATGAGATATACATGTTATAAGTTGAAAGCAACTGCTGAAACTTAATCTTCCTTTGTGTTGCTTCAATGCTTTTACTATGAATTATTGCTTTATGAGTTAACTCTTATGCAAGACTTATTGATGCTTGTCTTGAAGTACTATTCATGAAAAGTCTTTGCCTTATGATTCATTTGTTTACTCATGTCATTACCATTGTTTTGATCGCTGCATTCATTACATGTGTTTACAATAGTATGATCAAAGTTATGATGGCATGTCACTCCAGAAATTATCCTTGTTATCGTTTACCTGCTCGGGACGAGCAGAAACTAAGCTTGGGGATGCTGATACGTCTCCGACGTATCGATAATTTCTTATGTTCCATGCCACATTATTGATGATATCTACATGTTATATGCACATTTTATGTCATATTTATGCGTTTTCTGGAACTAACCTATTGACGAGATGCCGAAAGGCCGCTTGTCAAGTTTTCTGCTGTTTTTGGTTTCAGTAAATCCTAGTAACGAAATATTCTCGAATCGGACGAAATCAACGCCCAGCATCCTATTTTTCCACGAAGCTTCCGTAACACCGGGAAGGACCAGAGGGGGCCACAGCCACCTGCACCAAAGGCCGGCGCGGCCCAGGCCCTGGCCGCGCCGCCCTATAGTGTCGGCACCCCTTCGACCTTCTGACGCCGCCTCTTCGCCTATATAAAGCCCCTCGACCTAAAACCTCGATACGAAAAAGCCACGGTACGAGAAACCATCCAGAGCCGCCGCCATCGCGAAGCCAAGATCTGGGGGACAGGAGTCTCTGTTCCAGCATGCCGCTGGGACGGGAAGTGCCCCCGGAAGGCTTCTCCGTCAACACCACCGCCATCTCCATCAACGCTGCTGTCTCCCATGAGGAGGGAGTAGTTCTCCATCGAGGCTCGGGGCTGTACCGGTAGCTATATGGTTAATCTCTCTCCATGTACTTCAATACAATAATCTCATGAGCTGCTTTACATGATTGAGATTCATATGAGTTTTGTATCACAATTCATCTATGTGCTACTCTAGTGATGTTATTAAAGTAGTCTATTCCTCCTGTACGGTGTAATGTGGACAGTGTGTGCACCGTGTAGTACTTGGCGTATGCTATGATCGTGATCTCTTGTAGATTGTGAAGTTAACTATTACTATGATGGTATTGATGTGATCTATTCCTCCTTTCATAGTGTGAAGGTTACGGTGTGCATGCTATGTTAGTACTTGGTTTGGTTGTGTTGATCTATCTTGCACTCTAAGGTTATTTAAATATGAACATTGAATTGTGGAGCTTGTTAACTCCGGCATTGAGGGTTCGTGTAATCCTACACAATGTGTTCATCATCCAACAAGAGAGTGTAGAGTATGCATTTATCTATTCTGTTATGTGATCAAAGTTGAGAGTGTCCACTAGTGAAAGTATGATCCCTAGGCCTTGTTCCTAAATACTGCTATCGCTGCTTGTTTACTGTTTTACTGCGTTACTACTGCTGCGTTACCATTGCTTGTTTACTGTCCTGGGCAAAGCACTTTTCTGGTGCCGTTGCTACTGCCACTACTTATTCATACCACCTGTATTTTACTATCTCTTCGCCGAACTAGTGCACCTATTAGGTGTGTTGGGGACACAAGAGACTTCTTGCTTTGTGGTTGCAGGGTTGCATGAGAGGGATATCTTTGACCTCTTCCTCCCTGAGTTCGATAAACCTTGGGTGATCCACTTAAGGGAAAACTTGCTGCTGTTCTACAAACCTCTGCTCTTGGAGGCCCAACACTGTCTACAGGAAAAGGAGGGGGCGTAGACATCATGCTCCTGCTACTTTTCAAAGATGCATGTCTGCTATTTTTCATGGCTTTTGTGAGAGTATTGTAGAGGTATTCATGGATGATTTTTCTGTCTATGGGAATTCTTTTGATAGTTGCTTGCGGAACCTTGATAAAGTTTTGCAGAGATGTGAAGAAACTAACCTTGTTCTTAATTGGGAGAAATGCCACTTTATGGTTAATGAAGGGATTGTATTGGGACATAAAATTTCTGAGAGAGGTATTGAAGTTGATAGAGCTAAAGTTGAAGCCATTGAGAAGATGCCCTATCCAAGGGATGTTAAAGGTATTCGTAGTGTTCTTGGTCATGCTGGGTTTTATAGGAGATTTATTAAAGACTTCTCTAAGATTTCAAAGCCTCTTACTAATCTTCTTCAAAAAGATGTACCTTTTGTTTTTGATGATGATTGTAAGGAAGCTTTTGAAACTCTAAAGAAAGCCTTAACAACTGCCCCTATAGTTGAACCTCCTGATTGGAACTTACCATTTGAAATTATGTGTGATGCTAGTGATTTTGCTGTAGGCGCTGTTCTTGGACAGCGAGTAGATAAAAAACTGAATGTTATTCATTATGCTAGTAAAACTCTTGATGCTGCTCAAAGAAATTATGCTACTACTGAAAAAGAATTGTTAGCTGTAGTCTTTGCTTGTGACAAGTTTAGATCTTATATCGTTGATTCAAAAGTTACTATTCATACTGATCATGCTGCAATTAGATACCTTATGACAAAGAAAGATGCTAAGCCGAGGCTTATTAGATGGGTACTTCTGTTGCAAGAATTTGATTTACATATTGTAGATAGGAAAGGTGCTGATAATCCTGTTGCTGATAATTTTTCTAGATTGGAAAATATTGCTTATGATCCTGTTCCTGTTAATGATAGTTTTCCAAATGAACAATTGGCTGTAATAAAGGTGAGTTCGCGAGACAGTCCTTGGTATGCTGATTATGCTAACTTTATTGTTTCCAAGTACTTGCCTCCAACCTTTTCAGCTCAGCAAAGGAGGAAATTCTTTTATGACTTGAGGCATTATTTTTGGGATGACCCACACTTATATAAAGAAGGAGTGGATGGTATTCTGCGAAGATGTGTTCCTGAATATGAACAACAAGAGATATTGAGTAAATGTCATGGTAGTGCTTATGGAGGACATCACGCCGGAGATAGAACCGCACAAAAGGTTCTACAATCAGGATTTTATTGGCCAACTCTCTTCAAAGATGCAAGGAAGTTTATTTTATCTTGCGATGAATGTCAAAGGGTTGGTAATATCTCCAGACGCAATGAAATGCCTATGAATTATACTCTTGTTATTGAACCATTCGATTGTTGGGGATTTGACTTCATGGGTCCTTTCCCTTCTTCAGAAGGTAACACTCATATACTTGTCGCTGTTGATTATGTTACTAAATGGGTAGAAGCTATACCCACAAAAAGTGCTGATGGTGAGACTTCTTTAAAAATGCTTTTAGATATTATTTTTCCTAGATTTGGAGTACCTAGATATATTATGACTGATGGAGGTTCTCATTTTATTCATGGAGGTTTTAGAAAAACTCTTGCTAAGTATGGTATTAATCATAGAATTGCTCCCGCTTATCATCCTCAAACTAGTGGGCAAGTAGAACTATCAAATAGAGAGATTAAGTCTATCTTGCAAAAGACTGTTAATAAAACTAGAAAGAACTGGGCTATTAAATTGAAGGATGCACTATGGGCTTATAGAACTGCTTATAAAAACCCCATGGGAATGTCACCTTATAAAATGGTTTATGGAAAAGCTTGTCATTTACCTTTAGAATTAGAGCACAAAGCTTATTGGGCTGTTAGAGAACTAAACAAAGATCCTAAACTAGCCGGTGATAAGAGGTTGTTGCAATTAAGTTCTCTAGATGAATGGAGAAGTGAAGCTTATGAAAATGCTAAACTCTTTAAAGAGAAAGTTAAGAAATGGCATGATAGAAGAATTATCAAAAGAGAATTTAATGTTGGGGATAAAGTCCTATTGTATCGGTCTCACCTCAGATTCTTTGCAGGGAAGTTGCTCTCAAAATGGGAAGGACCATATGTCATTGATGAGGTTTATCGATCAGGAGCAATTAAAATTAGCTCTCTTCAAGGTAATGCCACACAGGTAGTGAATGGACAAAGACTCAAGCATTATATCGCTGGAGATTCTTATAATGAAGAGGTTGATATTATCCAAGTGGTATCTCCGGAAGCTTTCATCAAAAGTCAAGTTGACAGTCCGCCAGAACTCGACTTTGAATAGGTAACAGTACAGGTAATAAAAAGTTCGCGATTTACTTTCCGAACAATGTTTTTGCTGTTTTTGGAAAATATGAAAAATTACGAGATCGAAACGGAGTGGAGGAGACGCACGAGGGCGTGCCCCCGCGCGGCCAGGCCTTGGCCCGCGCCGCCCTATGAGCTGGCCGCCTCGTCGCCCCTTTCCGACTCTGGTTCGACCTGGTACTTTCCGTTTGTCATAAAAATTCATGCTATATAACCCCCCGGACCCCTGGAGGTCCGTATATCGTTTTCTCGACGTGTTTTGTTTCGAGCTGTTTTCTGCCAGGATCTGCTTCGGATCTAGAGCCGCCATGTCTTCGTTAGGAAATCCAAAGGACAGTTTCTTTGAGGACGTCGTTAACCCGTACATGAACGAGCTGAAGATGCACCCCAAGGAATTGCTGCTTGTAGATGGAAAGTTGCAGATCAAAGATGTCCAGGGCCCTAAAGGAGAAGGAAGCTTGGAAGACAGGGTGGAGAAACTAGAACAGGAGGTCTTCAACTACAAGAAGATGGCTGAGCGTGAAGTGGACATCTTCCACAAGATTGTGTGTGAACTTATTGATGGACACAAGAAGGAGACTGCAAAGTTGTGGGACGATATCTTCTCGCTTCACGACACCGCCAACAAACTCCAAGCTCAACTCTATGATGTTCAGAATCAAAACTGTGAGTATGAAAACAGGTTTAAGCACATAAGTTATGCTGCTAGTTTCAGGATTCTGGAGACCAAGATGTCTTTTGTTGATGGAGAACCTCTTCCTTGGAAGTCTGATGATGGCAAGGATTCACCATCATCACCGAAGGAGTAATTCATCATCGGTATTGGCATCCCCTTGGTTTGTTCCAAGCTTGGGGGAGTGCCGCGGTATCACATCATCACTATCTTTTACTTTATATTATCAAGTAGTGTCATATCATGAGTAGGGAAGTTATCATATAAGATGTGTTGCGGTATGGAAGTATCTCTCTTTAGTGGTTATCTATGTATCCCTTGGTGTGAGTTATCGTTATGAAATATTAATGAGAAGTTTTATCATTTACATATTGCACATCTTATTTTAGTTTGCAATCTCTATTATATGATTGATCTTGTTGTTAAGTATTGGTATCACTTTGGGAGCATTGAGTAAATCTATTTGGTTTTGGCAAACTTAGCATTGGTCAATAGCAACAACACTTTGAGTTTTAAGTAGAGAAGAGGAAATACATGTAGATATGTTATTATCTTTCTTGTTAGTTCTTAGCTTAGTATTCTGAAGTTAAAATTGTTTGTATTTACATGGAAGATGCATGGTTGTTTCTATCACATGTATATTTGTTTGTTTACCTCAACTCCTATGCTTGCTAATTAACCTTGCTAGCCAAAGACCTGTACTGAGAGGGAATGCTTCTCGTGCATCGAAACCTTTAAACCAAAACCCATGCCATGTGTGTCCACTATAACTACCTATTATGTGGTATTTCCTGCCACTCCAAGTAAATACTTCATGTGCTACCTTTAAACAATTCAAAATTTATCATCCCTTATTTGTGTCAATGTTTTATAGCTCATGAGGAAGTATGTGGTGTTTCATCTTTCAATCTTGTTGGGCAACTTTCACCAATGGACTAGCGGCTTCATCCACTTATCCAATAACTTTGCAAAAAGAGCTGGCAATGGGATTCCCAGTCCCAAATTAATTAACCAAAATAGACACTCCTCCATGGTATGTGATTGTTGGACGGCACCCGAGGATTCGGTTAGCCATGGCTTGAGAAAGCAAAGGAGGGGAGGAGTGTCATCTAAATAAAACTAAAATAAAAAGACACTCCTTCATGGTATGAGATTGCTGGCAGGCACCCGAGAATTCGGTTAGCCATGGTTTGTGAAAGCAAAGGTTGGAAGGAGTGTCAACCAAAAATTAAGCTTTATGGGAGCCGCTCTTTGAGAGTTTGTCTGGCAAGGGGGTTAGAGTACCCGCTACCAGTCGTTGACAACAACAAACACCCCTCAAAACTTTACTTTATTGCTCTCTATATGATTTCAAAACTTGAAAAGCTCTAGCACATGATTTAATCCATGCTTCCCTCTGCGAAGGGCCTATCTTTTACTTTATGTTGAGTCAGTAAACCTATTTCCCTCCATCTCAAGCAAGCATTTGAGTTGTTGCGATCAAACTATTATATTGTGATTTATTTCATCATGTCTTTTACTCTTTCTTGTTTAGTACAAGTTTTATCTAAATTAATATAGCTTTGGAAGTTATCAATGATCATTATGATTGAGTATGCAAAATGAGCCATATAAACTTTAACATGAGAGCGCTGCTCAATAGATAAGTATAATCTGTTAACTGTTCTCTGACCAAGAACAAAGATTGCCATCACCAATTATGATTCCTTATGCACCTTTATTTGTGATTACCTTATACTTATTTCAAGTTGAATTATATGAGGAAGTTGTTCACTAGAATGCCTTGTGTGAATTAATATGATGCTTCTTGTCCGTATTTTATTTATCGACTCTTCACTCCATAAACATGTGGTCTTGTTTACTGAGCTCAGTTTCGCTTGGGGACAAGCGAAGTCTAAGCTTGGGGGGAGTTGATACGTCCAATTTGCATCACTATTTTATATCATAATTTGCTGCTATTCATTGATATATTTCATATTTGGAGATGATACTTATGTTATTTCATCTATTTTGCATATTTCATGATTATTTGGAGATCGCGCACCGGAGCCAGGATTCTGCTGGAAAAAGCACCGTCAGAATGCAATATTTCGGAAGATCAACAGTTGACGGAAATTATACGAAAAATCCTATTTTTCCAGATGACGAAGGGAGCCGTAAGGGGAGCCGAGGGGACCCGAGGTGGGCCCACCTCATAGGCCGGCGCGGCCCAAGGCCTGGCCGCGCCGCCCTATGAGGAGGGGGCCCACAGCCCTCTCTCGCCTCCTTTTCTTCGCGTACGTCTTCGTCCCGAAAACCTAAGCCACAGAGGATAGTCGCGAAGAGTCACAGCCGCCTCTGCGGGGCGGAGAACACCAGAGAGAAAAGAGCTCTCCGGCGGGCAGGAATCCGCCGGGGAAATTCCCTCCCGGAGGGGGAAATCGACGCCATCGTCACCGTCATCGAGCTGGACATCATCTCCATCACCATCGTCATCATCTCCATCATTATCACTGCCATCTCCACCGCTGCATCTCGTCACCATTGTAACAATTTGGGTTTGATCTTGATTGTTTGATAGGGGAAACTCTCCCGGTGTTGATTTCTACTTGTTATTGATGCTATTGAGTGAAACCATTGAACCAAGGTTTATGTTCAGATTGTTATTCATCATCATATCACCTCTGATCATGTTCCATATGATGTCTCGTGAGTAGTTCGTTTAGTTCTTGAGGACATGGGTGAAGTCTAAATGTTAGTAGTGAATCATGGTTGAGTAGTATTCAGTGTTATGATATTTAAGTTGTGGTGTTATTCTTCTAGTGGTGTCGTGTGAACGTCGACTACACGACACTTCACCATTTATGGGCCTAGGGGAATGCATCTTGTACTCGTTTGCCAATTGCGGGGTTGCCGGAGTGATAGAAACCTGAGCCCCCGTTGGTATATCGATGCAGGAGGGATCGCAGGATCTCAGAGTTTAAGGCTGTGGTTAGATTTATCTTAATTACTTTCTTGTATTTGCGGATGCTTGCAAGGGGTATAATCACAAGTATGTATTAGTCCTAGGAAGGGTAGTACATTAGCATAGGTTCACCCACACAACACTTATCAAAACAATGAAGATTAATCAGCTGTATGAAGCGAAAGCACTAGACTAAAATCCCGTGTGTCCTCAAGAACGTTTGGTCATTATAAGTAAACAAACCGGCTTGTCCTTTGTGCTAAAAAGGATTGGGCCACTCGCTGCAATTATTTCTCTCGCACTTTACTTACTCGTACTTTATTCATCTGTTACATCAAAACCCCCTGAATACTTGTCTGTGAGCATTTACAGTGAATCCTTCATCGAAACTGCTTGTCAACACCTTCTGCTCCTCGTTGGGATCGACATTCTTACTTATCGAAGATACTACGATACACCCCTATACTTGTGGGTCATCAGTCGCCATATTACCATCCACTACAAGAAAAGGTACAACTCTGAGTACCTCTGCTGCTCTTGATTCACCATCTGTGATAAGTAAACTTGTTTCACCTCCACAAGCTTCACATGCTGGTACTTCTGCTGAATCTGAAAACTCCTCTTATAATTTTGATGATGCTTCCGCTGTGCTTGATAATGATGGTTCGTTGGGATCTTTTCTAGATGCTACAATTGCTAGGTCTAGACAAATTGAAAATACTGAAACTCCTAATGAAAATGCTGCTACACCTGTTAATTCACCTGAGTCTGTTGAATACTCTAGTGATGATCTTGATGAAGATTATGTGGAACTTGATGATGATTTTATTGAAAAATGCAATGCTACTACTGATGCAAGAAAAATTAAAAAGTTACTTGCAGAACATACTGTTAGATATAAACTGTCTCCTGATCCTAAATTTGCCACATCTCCTATAAACATTAAGGATAAGGATTATGATTTTTCTCTTGATCTATCTCATATAGCTATTGTTTAGAAAACACCCTTTTGTGGTATTGAAAAAGAAAGTGCTGTTGAACACATGATTGAGCTATCTACCCTGAGTAGCTTGTTTTCTGATGATGTTAAGAAGCATACTTACTTTGTTGCTAAAATCTTTCCATTCTCATTAAAGGATGACGCTAAAACTTGGTATAATAGTTTGCCACCTGATTCTATTAATAGTCCGAAAGAATTGCTTGATGTTTTCTTTCGGAAATACTTTCCTGCTAGTGCTCAACATATTGCTTTGCAGAGAATTTATAATTTTGACCAGGAAGATGGAGAGAAATTACCTGAGGCTTGGGCAAGATTTTGCTCTCTTATTAGAGCTCGGCCTGACCATGATTTGGAAAAGCATGATTTACTTGATATATTTTATAGTGGACTAACCATTGAGTCTAGGGCATACCTAGATAGCTGTGCTGGTTGTGTTTTCAGGAAAAGAACTCCAGACGACGCTGAAGAATTATTGGCTAAAATAGGCCGGAATCATGATGATTGGACTACACCTGAACCAACCCCAACACCGATCTTTTGAAGAAGAGGGGTATGATTAAATTAAATGATGAAGATATGAGGGAAGCTAAGAAGTCTCTTAAGGAGAAGGGTATTAAACCTGAAGATGTGAAGAATTTACCTCCCATAGAAGATTTATGTAAGATAACTCCCCCTTCATCCATGATTGAGGTACACTCTCTTGAACGCTTTACTAGAGAAGATATTCCGTATTCAAAACCTCCTGCACAATTCTTAGATGAATTTGATAATTATATTGTTAAGCAAGAAAATTTCAATATGAGAATAGAGAATCATTTAATGGAAAATTCTCAAGCTATTAGTGAATTGCATGGTATTGTGGAGAGAACCTCCAATGATGTTAAGATGCTTGTTAAACACTTTCATATGGTTCAAACTCAAATTGATCAACTCACTAAAGTGCAAAATGACTTGTTGGAAAATAATTCTAAAGAAAAACATGCTTATGAAGTAACAACTAGAGGCGGTGTTTATACCCAGGATCCTCTATATCCTGAAGGGCATCCCAAAAGAGTTGAACAAGATTCTCAACGAACTGAAACTAGTGCTCCATCTAAGAAAAAGAAGAAGAAACATAAAAATGTTGTAGAATCCTCTGAACCTGTTAATGATCCTAATAGTATTTCTATTTCTGATGCTGAAACTGAAAGTGGTAATGAACATGATAAAGATAATGATAAGAATGATGCTTCTGATAAAGAAGAGGTTGAAGAAGAACCTGAAAAGCATGCTAAAAATAAAAAGTATACTAAAGAAGATTTTATTGCTAAGAAACATGGTAACGAAAGAGAACCTTGGGTTCAAAAGCAAATGTCTTTTCCTGCTAAGAAACTAAAATCAAAGGAAGAAGAACACTATAATAAATTTTGTGATTGGATGAAACCTTTATTCCTGCAAATCCCTTTGACTGATGCTATTAAATTGCCTCCTTATTCAAAGTATATGAAAGATATTGTCACTAACAAAAGGAAAATTCCTAATGAGGAGATTTCCACTATGCTTGCTAATTACTCTTTCAATGGTAAGGTTCGAAAGAAGCTTGGCGACCCAGGTATACCAACTATTCCTTGTTCTATTAAGAATAATTATGTTAGAACTGCTCTATGTGATTTGGGAGCGGGTGTTAGTGTTATGCCTTTCTCTCTTTATAAGAGACTTTATTTAGATAAGTTGATACCGACTGATATATCTTTGCAAATGGCTGATAAATCTACTGCTATTCCTGTTGGTATATGTGAGGATGTTCCTGTTCAAGTTACTAATAACTGCTTGATATTAACTGATTTTGTTGTGTTGGAAATGCCTGAAGATGATAATATGTCCATTATTCTTTGGAGACCCTTTCTTAATACCGCAGGGGCTGTTATTGATTGCAATAAAGGAAAAGTTACTTTCAATATTGATGAAAAGGAGCATACTGTTTATTTTCCCAAGAGGATTGAGAAAGCATGTGGAGTTAATACAATTTCTAATGTGAGAACTATCAAAGTGGGAACTATTGATTGTCCTATATATGAGCCTAAAGAAGAATATCAAACTCTTGTGATTGGATCCATATCAATACAATACAAGGTAACATGATTGATTTGAGGTTTATTTCTTCTTATGCTATGCAAAATTTATTTGGTGGCAAGAATTGATCAACCTTGTTAACAAATTCATTTTATATGCATAGAGGAACTAAACAACATCTCTTTCTTCCTCCACTTGTTCTACTTGCTGTAGCACTTTTGTTTTGCAAAGTTCTTTAGTTAATTAGAGATTTCAAAATCTTTTTCTGCCCAGTAATAATAAATTTAACACCCAGAAATGTGCATTTTTCAAAGTTTTCAAAAATTCACAAAAATTATACCAGTAGTCCTATTTTTCGACGAGTCACCTAGGAACACTGGGATGACCAGTGGGGCACCCCTGGGTGGCACCCCACAGGCGCGCGCCAGCAAGGGGGCGCGTCACTCGGCGTGTGGGCCCCTCCTTGCCCCACTTCATCATCTCTTCCTCCCACTCTCTTCTCTCTCCCGAAAAAACTCGCACCAGGTTCCTCTCACTCGCGTTTTTGCTCAAGAGCTCCAGATTTCTCGATCTCTTTGCTCAGCCCAGATTTCTGTCTGAAATTTGGCACATTTGCTCTCCGGTATGTGACTCCTCCGATTATCCAAGTAAAATTTTGTTTGGTGGAGTATATCTTGAATATTTTGCTGCTGTAGGTAACATGTTTAGTGAGCTTGCATGCTTGTTCTAAGTGGTAGAAACTAGTTTTGATGCATGATTAGTACTCTAGCAAGTTCCTATGGTAGTTTCCCTCAATTATATGTCACCAAATCAAATTTTATAATGTTTGTTGAAAAATTTCAGAAAAGGAAGATGGATAATTGTAACTTTGGAGAAGTGTTTGAAAGAGAGACAACAAGCACGGGGAGGCCCTCGAGGTCATCCACCCGATTCAGGCAATCCTATAATGAGGACCTCATCGCACCAAGCTTCGCACCCGAAGAGGACAATGGAGTCCCTAATGCTTCATCCTTCCCATGTTATGACTTTTTGAGAAATGCAGGTTTGTTGGATGATTTCTTGACCCTTGTTGGCAAGGCAGGCTTAACCACCTATGTGGGAGATGAGAGTGAGCAATACTATACGCTCACTAAAATCTTTGTGGAGAGCTTCAAGTTCAACAATAAGCACTTTCACCCGACAGTTTCATTCAAAATCTATGGTAAACCTATTACTATGAAGTTGGAAATTTTTTGTGCTGCATTGGGTATTGCCCCTGTAGGTACAGCAAGGAAGATCGAGGATAACCCCCAGGAATTGCTGGAGCTCTATCGAGGGATCACCAATGATGATTGTCGCACCATTCAGTGTGGCAAGATAAGAAACATTCAACTCCCCGCCATTAAGTATTTTGCTTATTACATCGGTACTAGCATTCTTGGTAGGGAGAACACTAGTAACATATCTAGCTATCACCTGGGTTTCTTAATTGCTGCACTCACTGGGGACACGCCTTATCATCTTTGCGCTCTTGTTGCTCGCCGCTTGTCTAACAAGGGGCCTATATTTGGAGGAATTATTGCTTCGCGCATTTTAGCATATTTAGAGCTTCCTCTTGACCCTACTGATGTAAAAATAACTCCTATGAGGCTCGATATTGCTGCCATGAAGAGTCACCAATTTGTTACGGCCGACTCTAGTTTAGATAACATTGTCTATAGAATATTGTTTGCTGACGGGGAAGAGAGGGAAATCCTTTTGCCGCAGCCAGATTTGTTCAGTATTGACAGAAAACCATGGTCGCGCTCTAAGGAGGAGGTGGATGAGCAATTGAAGATACAAGGATTCCACCAGCAGCATGACTCCGAGGACGCCGAGCCCTCTTATGACTACACCGTCACGTATCCGGGTGCTTCTTCCAGCACATACCCGGAATATGATCCATCTTCGTCGTACTACGGAGGTGCTACTTCATGGGCACCATGGGATTGATCTCCACTTAGGCCAAAAGCCTAAGCTTGGGGGGAGGTATACCGGCATCACTCATTCTTTGCATATTATGGTTGCTGGATACTTGCACATACTTGTTTAGTTTCTTTAAGTGGTTTTCTAATAAGAGGGAGATGATATTTGGGGAAGTGCTGCCTGAAAATAGATTCTGGACTGTTACTAAAAAAAAATCGTGCGCACAGCCAGAACGTTATTTTGAGTTGCAAATTTTTGTGCATGTTCCCCAGGTTGTTATCTAACTTTCATTAGTTGAACACTTTTCGAACTGAGGAACGGAAGATTTTTGTAAAAATCGATTTCTGTACTGCTGTCAGGTTTTGGCAGATTTCTGCCATCATGCTTTTCTGTGTTTCTTCTAGTTTTCATTCTCTTGTTTTTGTTTTGTTTCTTTCCTAAAACACAAAAAGACCAAAAATATTTCTGTTGTTTCTCTTTACCATTTGTTATTTTGGTTTCTTGCTTTCATCTTGCTTTATTTGCTATCGTTGGTTTGCTATAAGAAAACCCAAAAAGATTTTGCTTTGTTTGCTTGTTTCCTTTTGTTCTTGTTCCCAATTCGAAAACACCAAAAACATTTGCTGTTCTTCTTTGGTTTTGTAAAGTTCATTATGGAGTTCAATGGTCTTCGGTGGTTGGAGCTTGGTTTTCATTCCATATTATTCAAGCTACACAAGTGAAAATGCAATAATGACGATCTACGACAATCTGATTGTGGTGAGAGGCTGGTATGAACTCTATTTGTTTTCATTTTTGTACATATACTCATCCATGTGAGCATGCTTAGTTGGTTCATGTGAGGTATATGTCATTTAAGAAAGTCTAGTAGTTCATGATCTCTCATGATCAGCTCCAATTTATTAATATGAGTAGCATGTCATAAATATTTGCTTGCATTATTTTATTCATAGATAGGTATGATATTGTGGTATCCTCCTCTGAATAATTCACTTGAATCAACTTGGCACATGCTCACGCATGCATATGACTGAACAAATGTCAATTAAGCCTCGATGATTTACTTTACCTCAGAGTTCTTGTATCACTTTTATGCCTCCGTTAATTTATTTTTGTCGCAAGCATGATTATGACAGTTACTGCTCTCTTGATTTTCGCTTCCCAGTCTATTGCTAGCCTTCATTTGTACTAAGCGGGAACGCTGCTCGTGCTTCCAAACACATGAAAACCAAGTTATTCCAGGGTGTCCACCATAAATACCTATGCATGGCATTTCAAACCATTCCAAGTAAATTCTCATGTGCTACCTTTAAACCTTCAAAATGCTTCTCAATTTGTGTCAATGTTTTATAGCTCATGAGGAAGTATGTGGTGTTTATCTTTCAATCTTGTCATTTACTCCGGACGGACTTTCACCAATGGACTAGTGGCACATCCGCTTATCTAATAATTTTGCAAAAAGAACTGGCAACGGGGTTCCCAGCCCCAATTAATTAACTTTCATAAATTTACAAATAGACACTCCTCCATGGTATGTGATTGTTGGTCGGCACCCGAGGATTCGGTTAGCCATGGCTTGAGAAAGCAAAGGTGGGGAGGAGTGTCATCTAAATAAAACTAAAATAAAAGGCACTCCTTCATGGTATGAGATTGTTGGCAGGCACCCGAGGATTCGGTTAGCCATGGTTTGTGAAAGAAAGGTTGGAAGGAGTGCCACCCAAAAATAAAATTTCATGGGAGCCGCTCTTGAAAGTCTGGTTGATGAGGTAGTTAGAGTACCCATTATCATTCGTTGACAACAACAAACACCTCTCAAAATAGTTTTACTCCTGTCTTTAGAAAAATGAAAAGCTCTAGCACATGTTAATCCCTGCTTCCCTCTGCGAAGGGTCAATCTTTTACTTTTACATTGAGTCTCCATCCTTTCTTTGAGCACTTTCTTGAGAGCGCAACTGTCATTCTTAGTATAATATGCTTGTCCCAAAATGTGATTAATTGTGGTATAACTTTGATGCTTTTATCTTTGATAAATCTCCACTTCCATTCTTTCCATGAACCTCAAAGGTGCCCAAGCATTTATGTTTTGCTATACAAACACGGGCAAGCGAGATACCACTTTATCATATCCTTTTATGAACATTGCAATCCTGCTGATAGACATGATTCATGATGCTTATTATTAATTTGTTGGTACCTTTTCCATGATTGATATAGCTATTAGATGATTTTATTTGCATGTATCTTATTATGAATTGCTTAAGTACTTGCCATATCATGAGAATATTTACATCACATGAGCAAATGTGTTCGTGAAAGTTCTTTTATCGCACTCAGTTGTTAACTGAATTGCTTGAGGACAAGCAATAAGCTAAGCTTGGGGGGAGTTGATACGTCCAAAACTTATCTACTTTCCCGAACAATTTTTCTATTGTTTTGCCTCGAATTTGTGTATTTTGGATACAACTAACATGGACTAACGCTGTTTTCAACAGAACTGCTCTGGTGTTTCGTTTTTGTGCAGAAATCCAACTTTCAGGAAAATCCTCGGAATTTATGCGGAAGGTCCTATTTTCCCAGAATATTGGCGGAGCCAGAAGGGCAAGCCAGGTGGGGGCCCGAGGGCCCCACACGCTAGGCCGGCGCGGCCCAGGAGGGGGGCGCGCGGCCCTAGTGTGTGGCGGCCTCGGCTGGCCCCCGACACCCTCCTTCGGACTACTTATTGCCTTCGACCTAAAAACGCACGGGGGATGGTCGAAGTCGCCAGAAACCATCCAGTACGCCGCCACCGTCGCGAAACTCCGTCTCGGGACCAGAAACTCCGTTCTGGCACCTCGCCGGGACGGGGAATTGGAGGAGATCATCATCGACATCATCACCGACGCCTCTCCATCGACCAGCCATGTTTCCCCCATCCATGTGTGAGTAATTCCCCCGCTGTAGGCTGAAGGGGATGGTAGGGATTGGATGAGATTGGTCATGTAATAGTCATAATATTGTTAGGGCATGGTGCCTAGTATCCGTAGATGTTACTTTTATGATATTGTTGCAACTTGTTATGCTTAATGCTTGTCACTAGGGCCCGAGTGCCATGATCTCAGATCTGAACATGTTATTGATTTATGAAGATATTCGTTGTTTATGATCTTACCTGCAAGTTGTTTACACATGTTGCTGTCCGGAACCCGAGGCCCCAAAGTGACAGAAATTGGGACAACCGGAGGGGAAGGCGGTGATGTGAGGATCACATGTGTTCACGGAGTGTTAATGCTTTGCTCCGGTACTCTATTAAAAGGAGTACCTTAATATCCAGTAGATTCCCTAGAGGCCCGGCTGCCACCGGCTGGTAGGACAAAAGATGTTGTGCAAGTTTCTCATTGCGAGCACGTACGACTATATATGGAACACATGCCTATTGATTGATTAGTACTTGGATACCGTTTTATTATTATCTGCAAATGCCCTGCTTTGATTGTTACATGAGTTTCTCTCATCCATGCAACGCCCGTTCATCCATCCCTGTGCCTACAGTATTTTAATCCTGCTGTTTACTATAATCACTACTGCTGTCTTTGTTACTCTGCTGTTGTTGTTTCACTACTGCTACTGCTATAAAACTGTTACTACTGATAAACTCTTGCGAGCAAGTCTATTTCCAGGTGCAGCTGAATTGACAACTCCGCTGTTAAGGCTTTCAAGTATTCTTTGTCTCCCCTTGTGTCGAATCAATAAATTGGGTTTTACTTCCCGCGAAGACTGTTGCGATCCCCTATACTTGTGGGTCATCGGATGCCTTGGGCATCCCCAAGCTTAGATGCTTGAGTCTTCTTGAAATATGCAGGGATGAACCACGGGGGCATCCCCAAGCTTAGACTTTTCACTCTTCTTGATCATATTGTATCATCCTCCTCTCTTGACCCTTGAAAACTTCCTCCACACCAAACTCAAAACAAACTCATTAGAGGGTTAGTGCATAATTGAAAATTCATATATTCAGAGGTGACATAATCATTCTTAACACTTCTGGACATTGCACAAAGCTACTGAAATTTAATGGAACAAAGGAATCCATCAAGCATAGCAAAACAGGCAATGCGAAATAAAAGGCAGAATCTGTCAAAACAGAACAGTCCGTAAAGACGAATTTTTCTGGGGCACTTAACTTGCTCAGATGAAAATGCTCAAATTGAATGAAAGTTGCGTACATATCTGAGGATCATGCACGTAAATTGGCAGATTTTTCTGAGTTACCTACAGAGAATTCTACTCAAATTCGTGACAGCAAGAAATCTGTTTCTGCGCAGTAATCCAAATCTAGTATTGACTTTACTATCAAAGACTTTACTTGGCACAACAATGCAATAAAATAAATATAAGGAGAGGTTGCTACAGTAGTAACAACTTCCAAGACTCAAATATGAAACAAAAGTGCAGAAGTAAAATAATGGATTGTCTCCCATAAGCGCTTTTCTTTAACGCTTTTCAGCTAGGCGCAGAAAGTGTGAATCAAGTAACATCAAGAGATGAAGCATCAACATCATAATTTGTTCTAATAATAGAATCATAAGGTAACTTCATTCTCTTTCTAGGGAAGTGTTCCATACCTTTCTTGAGAGGAAATTGATACTTAATATTACCTTCCTTCATATCAATGGTAGCACCAACAAATAAGAAAAGGTCTTCCCAATATAATGGGACAAGATGCATTGCATTCAATATCCAAGACAACAAAATCAACGGGGACAAGGTTATTGTTAACCATAATGCGAACATTATCAATCCTCCCCAAAGGTTTCTTTATAGCATTATCAGCAAGATTAACATCCAAATAACAATTTTTCAATGGTGGCAAGTCAAGCATATCATAGATTTTCTTAGGCATAACAGAAATACTTGCACCAAGATCACATAAAGCATTACAATCAAAATCATTGACCCTCATCTTAATGATGGGCTCCCAACCATCTTCTAACTTCCTAGGAATAGAAGTTTCAAGTTTTAGTTTATCTTCTCTAGCTTTTATGAGAGCATTTGTAATATGTTTTGTAAAGGCCAAATTTATAGCACTAGCATTAGGACTTCTAGCAAGTTTTTGTAAGAACTTTATAACTTAAGAGATGTGACAATCATCAAAATCTAAACCATTATGATCTACAGCAATGGGATCATTGTCCCCAATATTTTGAAAAATTTCAGCAGTTTTATCAGTTTCAGGCAATTTTGCACGCTTTGCACTAGGAGTAGAAACATTGCCAACACCAATTATTTTACCATTGATAGTAGGAGGTGTAGCAACATGTGAAGCATTATCATTACTAGTGGTGGTAATAGTCCAAACTTTAGCTACATTATTCTCTTTAGCAAGTTTTTCGTTTTCTTCTCTTTCCCACCTAGCATGCAATTCAGCCATCAATCTAATATTCTCATTAATTCGAACTTGGATGGCATTTGCTGTAGTTACAATTTTATTATCAATATCCTTATTAGGCATAACTTTCAATTTTAAAAGATCAACATCAGAGGCAAGTCTATCAACCTTAGAAGCAAGAATATCAATTTTATCAAGCTTTTCTTCAACAGATTTGTTAAAAACAGTTTGTGTACTAATAAATTTTGTAAGCATGGCTTCAAGACCAGGGGGTACACTCCTATTATTGTTGTAAGAATTCCCATAAGAATTACCATAACCATTACTATTAGCAGAAGGATATGGCCTATAGTTGTTCCCAGAATTATTCCTATAAGCATTGTTGTTGAAATTATTACTTTTAATGAAGTTCACATCAACATTTTCTTCTTGAGCAACCAATGAAGCTAAAGGAACATTATTTGGATCAACATTAGATCTACCATTCACAAGCATAGACATAATAGCATCAATCTTATCACTCAAGGAGGAGGTTTCTTCAACAGAATTTACCTTCTTACCTTGTGGAGCTCTTTCCGTGTGCCATTCAGAGTAATTGATCATCATATCATCAAGAAGCTTTGTCGCCGCCCCCAAAGTAATGGACATAAAGGTACCTCCAGCAGCTAAATCCAATAAGGTCCGCGAAGAAAAATTCAATCCTGCATAGAAGGTTTGGATGATCATCCAAGTAGTTAGTCCATGGGTTGGGCAATTCTTTACCAAAGATTTCATTCTCTCCCATCCTTGAGCAACATGTTCATTATCCAATTGCTTAAAATTCATTATGCTACTTCTCAAAGATATAATTTTAGCAGGAGGATAATATCTACCAATAAAAGCATCCTTACATTTAGTCCATGAATCAATACTATTCTTAGGCAAAGATAGCAACCAATCTTTAGCTCTTCCTCTTAAGGAGAAAGGAAACAATTTCAATTTTATAATATCACCATCTATATCCTTATACTTTTGCATTTCACAAAGTTTAACAAAATTATTAAGGTGGGCAGCAGCATCATCAGAACTAACACCAGAAAATTGCTCTCTCATGACAAGATTTAGTAAAGCAGGTTTAATTTCAAAGAATTCTGCTGCAGTAGCAGGTGGAGCAATAGGTGTGCATAGGAAATCATTATTATTTGTGCTAGTGAAGTCACACAACTTAGTGTTTTCAGGAGTAATCATTTTAGCAGTAGTAAATAAAGCAAACTAAATAAAGTAAATGCAAGTAACTAATTTTTTTGTGTTTTTAATATGGAGATCAAGACAGTAAATAAAGTAAAACTAGCAACTAATTTTTTGTGTTTTTGATATAAGAGCAAACAAGGCAGTAAATAAAGTAAAGTAAAGCAAGACAAAAACAAAGTAAAGAGATTGGAAGTGGGAGACTCCCCTTGCAGCGTGTCTTGATCTCCCCGGCAACGGCGCCAGAAAAAGTGCTTGATGCGTGCAGTTAACACACGTCCGTTGGGAACCCCGAGAGGAAGGTGTGATGCGTACAGTAGCAAGTTTTCCCTTAGTAAGAAACCAAGGTTATCGAACCAGTAGGAGTCAAGGAACACGTGAAGGTCGTTGGTTATGGAGTGTAGTGCGGCGCAACACCAGGGATTTCGGCGCCAACGTGGAACCTGCACAACACAATCAAAGTACTTTGCCCCAACGTAACAGTGAGGTTGTCAATCTCACCGGCTTGCTGTAAACAAAGGATTAATTGTATAGTGTGGAAGATGATGTTTGTTTGCAAAGAATAGTAAAAAACAATTGCAGTAGATTGTATTTCAGATGTAAAGAATGGACAGGGGTCCACAGTTCACTAGTGGTGTCTCTCCCATAAGATAAATAGCATGTTGGGTGAACGAATTACAGTTGGGCAATTGACAAATAAAGAAGGCATAACAATGCACATACATATATCATGATGAGTACTATGAGATTTAATCAGGGCATTACGACAAAGTACATAGACCGCTATCTAGCATGCATCTATGCCTAAAAAGTCCACTTTCAGGTTATCATCCGAACCCCTTCCGGTATTAAGTTGCAAACAACAGACAATTGCATTAAGTATGGTGCGTAATGTAATCAACACAAATATCCTTAGACAAAGCATTGATGTTTTATCCCTAGTGGCAACAGCACATCCACAACCTTAGAACTTTCTGTCACTGTCCCATATTCAATGGAGGCATGAACCCACTATCGAGCATAAATACTCCCTCTTGGAGTTACAAGTATCAACTTGGCCAGAGCCTCTACTAGCAACGGAGAGCATGCAAGAACATAAACAACATATATGATAGATTGATAATCAACTTGACATAGTATTCAATATTCATCGGATCCCAACAAACACAACATGTAGCATTACAAATAGATGATCTTGATCATGATAGGCAGCTCACAAGATCTAACATGATAGCACAATAAGGAGAAGACAACCATCTAGCTACTGCTATGGACCCATAGTCCAGGGGTGAATGCGTGCAGTTGACACACGTCCGTTGGGAACCCCAAGAGGAAGGTGTGATGCAGACAGTAGCAAGTTTTCCCTCAGAAAGAAACCAAGGTTTATCGAACCAGGAGGAGCCAAGAAGCACGTTGAAGGTTGATGGCGGAGGGATGTAGTGCGGTGCAACACCAGGGATTCCGGCGCCAACGTGGAACCTGCACAACACAACCAAAGTACTTTGCCCCAACGAAACAGTGAGGTTGTCAATCTCACCGGCTTGCTGTAACAAAGGATTAACCGTATTGTGTGGAAGATGATTGTTTGCAGAAAACAGTAAAGAACAATTATTGCAGTAGATTGTATGCGATGTAAAGAATAGGACCGGGGTCCACAGTTCACTAGAGGTGTCTCTCCCATAAGATAAATAGCATGTTGGGTGAACAAATTACAGTCGGGCAATTGACAAATAGAGAGGGCATGACAATGCACATACATGATATGATAAATATAGTGAGATTTAATTGGGCATTACGACAAAGTACATAGACCGCTATCCAGCATGCATCTATGCCTAAAAAGTCCACCTTCAGGTTATCATCCGAACCCCTTCCGGTATTAAGTTGCTGTTGGGGGGATGACCCCCGGTATGCCAAAGGCATGCCAAACCGGATGGTTTGAGACATCGAGATACCGGTTTAATATTCTTACCGGAACACAAAGGTAAGAGTTTGGGCTAAGTGAAGCTAAGCCGGTATCCCCAAGGGGTATGCCGGAACCCGGTAAAGAAGATACCGGAGAGAAGGGCCTGTCGGCGGGACTGGTCAAAGATACTCTTCAGAGCAAGAAGACAAGGATGAGCTAAGCAAAGCGGCTTTAATCAGAGCCCTGGCGCCAAAGAGAGAGATGACGCTGAAAGAAGCCGGAGGACGTCAGCGTCCCTGATTAAAGAAGACTCCGGCGTCATCTATGATTAAAGTAGCTTTGTAAAGTAGTTTGTCCAGTCAAAGATGCCATTAGGGTTTCTTGTTCTGTAAGCCACCCTCTCCCCTATATAAGGAGAGGGGGTACTGCCTCATACAGGCGCGTGTCCACAGAGGAGATTAGACGATAGAACTTGTATCCAAGCACCTGTAATCGTGTTGAGATCAATGAAGCAAGCGATCTAGTAAAGAGTTCTTCCTCTTGTCTCTCTTCTTGCATACCGGCCTTTGGTTGTGTTCTTGAGGAAAGCATCCGGAAGTTCATCCCATCTAGTCGCAAACCCTCCCCCGAATCCTCTAGCGTCCATTCGGCCCCAATCTAAGCCATCCTATGGCATCTGTCTGTTCACCACGACGACAGTTGGCGCCCACCGTGGGGCATGAAGTGGCGCTTGCAGGAGTTCACATTCGGGCGGGCATCCTTGAGGTCGCCGGCGAGCGTACGGTGTCTGCGCTCGTGCAGCGCATCTACGACATGGACTTCATCAACGACAACGTGGGCTGCTTCGCCAACAGCGGCATCTTCCCCAAGAACGGCCGCACCATCGAGTTCGGCAGCCACCGCGTCTACTTCGGCACCGTACCTGTGCGCCAGCGCCTCTTGCCGGTGCTGGTGGCACCGGACCCGCCAAGGTGGCTATGTGCTGGCCGCGCCGCCGGCACCGTCGAGGTAATGATGACTGGCGTGGTTGGTGCAGAAAAAGAAGCTGTGGATGAAGGTGCTGGTCGTGCGGCTTCGACCCGTGCGGCCAAGCCACCGCTGGAGCGCGATGCTGGCGCTGCGGGAGCGTCTTCCGCACCACCGGCAACGCCACTCCAAGCGGCGATGAACGTGCTGGCAACGCCCATCGCGCAGAACATCGACCCGGCAGCGGCTCAGCGGCCGAGGCACAACGCCGTGGCTGCTCGCCAACGGCACCGACATCGTCCGGGCGCAGCGCGAGCTGAACCTAACCCTACGTGAGTACAACGCGGCCCATGGCTTTGCTTCTGTTAGCGCGCATGCTGCTAGGATACCGGAAAACCGGCTTAAAGCTCGTAACCTAGATCAGGATTTGCGCAAAGAAGTTCTTGCCGGCAAAAGTACCTCTGCATCTGTTAGCATCGTGGAAAAACCTAAGTACAGTAGCCCGAATAAAACTATAAAAGCTGCTAAAGCTGCAGTAGAGCTATGCGAATCGCTTTCCGGAGATGCTTTGGCAAAACAGCAAGAGCGTGTTAGAGAGCTGCTGGAAACTATTGAGCAGCAGAATGCTAAGCAACTGGCTAAGCTGAACAAGGCTGCGGCCTCAAAATCCGCGCGTTCAACAAAGAATGCCGGAAGCAAGTCCCATGGGCAGGCATCGTCCCCCCATCCGGACAGAAGAAGAGAAAAAGAGATGAACGCACAGCAGATGACCGTGTACGATCCGGTTCTTGCCGGAAAACAACAAGCCGGGCAACACGATGCCGATAGGAAAAGCCAAGGGGCAGGTCGAGGCTACGCCAGAGGAGGCTATGCCGGAAACAATCATGCCGGTAGATATGAAACCGGGCAAAATTATCGAGCTGCAAGGGCAGCGTATGAGGAAATGCCACTACCGAGGTACCGGCAGGCAAGAGCCGCGGAACCGGAAAGATACGGAGAGGGAGATTCCGAAGTAGAACGAACAAGAGTCTACCGGAACCCCTTGGGGGATCGCCTGGGGGAAAGATGTTTGCCAGACCAGGATGCGAGGCATAGGCTGGATAGAGTACATCTTTCCGAAATGATCGAATCTGAGGGTCCTCCTGGCCCAAAATGTTTTGGCCCACGGATCATGGGAGAAGAGCCACCGGTACGCAATTTCCATCTGCCCCGAGATACAAAAACGTATGATGGCACGACCAAGCCGGAAGATTGGCTGGCGGACTATGTCACAGCTGTTTATGTAGCTGGTGGTGGAGTAAACTGGCGTTGGGCAGTGAGAATCATACCGTCCTACCTGGTGGGCCCTGCACGGATTTGGCTTAACAACTTGCCGGCAGGAAGCATTAACGGATGGCTGGACTTTGAGGAAGCCTTCGTGAACAACTTCAGTAGCACTTACAAGAGGCCAAACCGGCCCCAACAGCTCGCTTTATGCCAGCAGCGTGCCGGTGAAACAGACAGGAATTATCCTACCCGATGGAACTCAACAAGAAACACGTGTGAAGGAGTGATTGAAGCACAAGCAATTGCTTGGTTCAGTCAAGGATGCCGGAGGGGATCACCGCTGTGGCAAAAGCTGCAGAGAAGCATGCCAGCAACCTTGGCAGAGATGATACGTGTGGCGGATAGCTATGCATTGGGAGACCCATTGCAACCAGCGGTACAAGCTGAGCCGGAGCAGCGATAGGAACAATACCGGGACAACCGGAACAACAAGAGAAGGGAAGATTTCCCGGATCGAAGGTACGCTCCGCAGCACGTGGCTGCCGTGCAAGAAAATTATGATGCCGGTGGCAGCCAAAGGCAAAAAACCGGATCGCAGCCATGGGCGGGTCCAAAAAAGCAGTGGGTCGAAAAGAAACCCTGGGGCCAGAAAAAGAATTGGCAGGAACCCGTAAAATACACCATGGAAGCCGCCATGGATCAACCTTGCCGGTGGCACACGCCAAACCCGGATCACCCGTCAAATCACCTGACGAAGGATTGCTCTTGGACCAAGTACTTGATGCAAAAGGGAGCGGTAAAGGACACGCAAGCACAAGGGTGCTCAACAGTGTTGCCACCGTCACAAGATATGCTGCGTCAGCAACAACTACCACCACCGCCACCACTTACCGGGGCAAATGCTTTACCGGTACAGCATCAGCCAAATAGGCAACAATACCAGCAAGTTAACCGGGTGGAGCAAAACGATGATCAACCACCTCCACCGGCACCTTTAGGCCGGAATGTTTACGAGGGCCCGCATCTGTGTTGTGTTGTCTTTGTCACTGAGCCAACAGACAGGCAAAGTGTGCATCGCCGCTCCATGGAGGTAAACGCCGTGATGCCGGCAGTTCCCAGATACATGCTGTGGTTAGATCAGGAAATTACCTGGTCATTTAAGGATCACCCCAAAATCATGCCGAATCCGGGTGGATACGCTCTTGTTGTGGACCCAATCATGAAAGGGCCGCAAACCCGAGTAAAATTCAGCAAGGTGCTGATAGACAACGATAGCAGCATAAACATCATGTACAAGCATACCATGCATACGCTGGGCATAACAGAAAACATGCTTCAGCCAACGCGTACAACGTTCCACGGAATCGTTCCGGGCTTGTCCTGTGCTCCGGTAGGAAAAGTTCGGGTGGACGTAGCGTTTGGAGGACGTGACAATTGCCGGGTTGAAAATGTTGAGTTTGAGGTGGTGGACCTAGACAGTCCTTACCATGCGTTGCTGGGAAGACCAGCGTTGGCAGCTTTCATGGCTACGACTCATACAGCTTACCTCAAGATGAAGATGCCGGCACCTCGTGGACCCTTAACTGTGGTGGGGAACTATAAGGTCTCACTAGAAACTGCATCTGCCGGATCAAACCTAGCGGAATCGCTGGTGATCGCGGAGGAAAAAAGAAGAATGCAAACCGCGGTTGCGCTGGCTCAGTCCTCACAGTTGAGTTTAGCGGCAATGAGTGGAAGCTTGGGCTCACCGGCATTCAAGCCGACAAATAAAACAAAGGACATTGTGCTGGATCCGGCTTACCCAGAGCGCACCGTTCGCATCGGTGCCGGACTCGATCAAGCATAGGAAAACGCGCTCGTCAGCTTCCTCCGTGAGAATCGGAATATCTTTGCCTGGTCAACTGCTGACTTGGTGGGTGTTCCGAGGGAGCTGGCTGAGCACTCTTTAAATGTCCGGAAGGACGCTAAGCCGGTGCGGCAACCCTTGCGCCGGTTCGCTGAAGATAGGAGGAAGATTATTGGAGAAGAAGTGACCAAACTGCTCGTTGCCGGATTCATTGTGGAGGTCACGCACACAGAGTGGCTGGCCAATCCGGTAATGGTCGAAAAGAAAAAAGATGAGAACCTGGAGGCGAAAGCTCCAAAGGTATGGCGCATGTGCATCGACTACACCAACCTAAACAAGGCTTGCCCAAGAGATCCTTTTCCTTTGCCACGAATCGATCAAGTGATTGATTCAACTGCTGGGTGTGAGTTGTTGTCCTTCCTGGATGCGTATTCCGGTTTCCACCAAATTCCCTTGAAAAAGGAAGATCAAATAAAAACTGCGTTCATTACCCCGCATGGGGCTTATTGCTATGTCACTATGCCCTTTGGTTTGCGCAACGCTGGTGCAACGTACCAGCGCTGTATGCAAAAATGCTTGTTTGATCAAATCGGAAAGAATATGCAAGTCTATGTAGACGACATTGTGATAAAAACTAAGGTAAAGAACACCTTAATCGATGACATCCGGCAAACATTCGATAACCTAAGACAGTTCTGGATGAAGCTTAATCCGGCAAAATGCACCTTCGGTGTCCCTGCCGGCAAGTTGCTCGGTTTCCTTGTGTCAAGCCGGGGCATTGAAGTCAATCCGGTAAAAATCCGGGCAATAGAAAGAATGACTATCCCACGAGAACTAAAAGATGTGCAAAAATTTACCGGAAGCTTGGCATCGCTAAGCCGGTTCGTAAGCAGGCTAGGAGAGAAAGCTTTGCCATTATATGCTCTAATGAAAAAATCTGACACGTTCGTCTGGACCCCTCAGGCAGACGCAGCGTTTAGAGAACTGAAAACAATGTTGGCCACAGCACCTATACTGGCTTCACCTCTAGAAAGAGAGCCTATGCTATTATACATAGCAGCAACAAACCGGGTTGTGAGCGTAGTGGTTGTGGTTGAAAGAGAAGAGGAAGAAAAAACCGTCCAGAGGCCGGTATACTACCTGAGCGAGGTGCTCTCCCTCTCAAAACAAAACTACCCTCACTTCCAAAAGATGACTTATGGCGTGTACATGGCCGCCACAAAACTCAAGCATTACTTTGAAGAACATCCTATGAAGGTGGTGAGTGAAGCACCAATCTCCGATATCATGTGCAACAAGGACGCTAGCGGAAGGATTGCAAAGTGGGCAATCCAGATATCACCATATGTACCAGCGTACGAAAGAAGAGATGCCATAAAATCACAGGCTTTGGCTGATTTCCTCGTTGATTGGGCGGAGATGCAATACAAACCGCCAGATCAGAGGATAGAATACTGGAAAATGCACTTTGATGGATCCAAACTCAAAGAGGGTCTAGGTGCTGGTGTGGTGCTTACCTCGCCAAAAGGAGATCACCTCCGGTATGTTTTGCAAGTGCATTTCAGGGCATCAAATAATGTCGCTGAATATGAGGCCTTGATCCATGGATTAAAGGTCGCAAAAGAAATCGGTGCGCACCGGATCATTTGCTATGGAGATTCAGATCTTGTGGTACAGCAGTGTTCCGGGGATTGGGATGCAAAAGATGCCAACATGGCCTCGTACCGGTTTCACGTGCAAAAGATTGCCGGATTCTTCGAAGGGTGTGAGTTTCACCATGTGCCGCGCGCAGAAAATGAAGCCGCGGATGCTTTGTCCAAACTGGGCTCATCCAGGCAAGAAATTCCTCCCGGAATAGCTTTAGCTCACTTAAGAGTACCATCGATCAAACCAAGCCCGGAATCGGAATCAATTTTTGTACCGGAATCGCACGTAGTACCCATGGATATCGATGAAGGAAACTCGGGGACTGCTCCGGCAAGCTCGGGGACTGCTGCAGCCGTACCGGAAGAAACGATGCTGGTAAATAGCATGGAGATAGATGCACCGGTGTTTTTGTTTCGAGAGACACCGTCGTGGGTTAAACCTATTAAGGAATTCCTGATCAACGGCACCTTGCCAGATGACGAAAATGAATCAAGGAGAATCCAAAGAAGGTCCAAAGCATATACATTCATCAATGGTGAGGTGTACAAGAGAAGCGTTACCGGTGTCCTTCAAAGATGTGTGGAACCGGAAGAAGGGAAAGAAATGCTTGAGGAGATTCACCAAGGAGAATGTGGCCATCATGCTTCATCAAGGGCGCTGGTAGCAAAAGTATTCCGGCATGGGTTTTATTGGCCCACTGCTTTGGAAAACGCTGAGGATTTAGTAAGAAAATGCAACGGGTGCCAGAGGTACGCCAAGCAAAATCATACCCCAGCGTCCGGTTTAAAAACAATACCATTAACATGGCCGTTTGCCGTTTGGTGCCTCGATATGGTCGGCCCATTCAAAACTGCAAGGAGCAGCATGACTCACATCTTGGTTATGGTGGATAAATTCACCAAATGGCTAGAAGTGAAACCTATCGCAAAATGTGATGGGCATACAGCGGTGAAGTTCTTAAAAGATGTCATTTTGCGGTATGGATACCCGCACAGCATCATCACTGACAATGGAACCAACTTTGCTCAAGGTGAGTTCAAAAGGTTTTGTGAGGACAACAACATCCGGTTGGATTTGTGCTCAGTGGCACACCCACAAGGCAATGGCCAAGTGGAAAGAATGAATGCTTTGGTACTTTCCGGTATCAAACCAAGGCTCGTTGATGCGGTGGAAAAGTCACCGGGGTGTTGGCTCGATGAGCTACCATCGGTACTATGGAGTATAAGAACAACCCCAAACCGGTCTACCGGATACACTGCATTCTTCATGGTATACGGAGCAGAAGCAGTCATACCAACTGACATCATTCATGATTCACCAAGGGTACAGCTCTATACTGAGCAAGAGGTCAAAGAGGCCAGAGAAAGTGATGTGGACTTGCTAGAAGAAGCAAGAGAGCTGGCTTTGGCAAGAACAGCCATTTACCAGCAAAATCTCAGACGCTATCATAGCCGGAAGGTTAACCCGAGAGTTTTCCGGGAAGGAGATCTCGTGCTACGCCTAGTGCAGCGCACTGAAGGCCGGCATAAGCTCTTACCACCATGGGAAGGTCCCTTCATTGTAAGCAAAGTGCTTCACAATGATGCATACTACTTGATCGATGCATAGGAGTGGAAAAAAGGAAAGGCGGACAGGTCCGGAGAAGAGAGCAAGCGTCCGTGGAACGTATCTCTATTGCGTCCTTTCTACTCTTGAAGTTGTGGAGTAAGAAGTTCCTTTTTGTACCTTAATTGCTATGAATAAAAGATGCCGGAACCTTGAATGAATCTCGGGGACTACCCCACTAAGGTTGCATGTAACTTGTTTATTTTTTCAGTTTACCGGTTGCTTATTGAACGTTTTTTCTTTCCGGTTTAGTAGTGTGCTAAACCCTACCGGAGTCTTCGACTCTGCTGCTGTCTGCAACCCGGCTTCATGGCAAGCAAGATAAACCGGTAGGGGATAAGCACATGAACTGCGAAGAGGGAGAGCAGGAAAGAACAATCCGGAAAATTTAACTAACCCCGGTTAAACCGGTTTTTTGCAAAATTTCGAAGTTATTTCTAAGTTCAAGAAAATGCTTGTTTGGTGAAAGAACCTTGCGCTCATACGCCAAAGAACGCCCAGAGAAGGCAGGCAGAGCCAAGGCAAAAGAACCAAGTGTGCATCGAATTGGATGCGGAAACAATTTGGAAATCTTTGCAGTGCAGGATAAAAGCAAAACCAAAAGGCAAATATGCTAAGGCAAACTTAAGATAATTGACTACCGGTATAACTTACCGGCATAAACTGTTGTACGACAACCAAAAGCGAACTTAAAGTTTTACATCATAAACCCCGGCATACCGGGGTAGAATTTAACGAGGCATTGTTTTGAGTCAAACAGGACAACCAGATATTTCACAGGCAAACATTGAACAGTAGGGGATCAGGCAGCGGGGGCTTCTGGAGGAGCATCGCCAGCACCAGCATCGCCCAGAGGCTCCTCCTCGGCTTCATCCTCCTCCTCGTCGAGATAGTCTTGGACGTCAGGAGGGGGAGGGATGAAGGTGCGCATATCGGCGTACTCCGCGATGTGGTACGCGCGATCCTGTCGCTTAGCGGTAAGAATCGGGTCCAGATCGGTTTCCGCGCCTTCGCGCACTCCGGTGAGGGCATCCAAGTTCAGCTCCGGATACCATGAGCAAGCAACGCGGAGGGCAGAGTCTGCTCCAGCGCGGGCAGCAGAGCACTGCCACTCGCGGATCCTCTTGCCGGCGCCCTTAAGACGGTTGCTGATCAGTGAGAAAGTATCCGGCACCTCCTCGCCAGGCCACAGAGTCCTGAAGAGCTGGGTAGCTACATCAGGAATGTCAGACAGGTTGCGATCTATGGCGCGCATATGAGACACCCGCGCGCTCAGCGCGACCAGATGGTCATAGGGGGTCCATGGCGCGCCAAGATTCTCTTGGCCCTGGGCAGTGCGGCGCTCGTCAACCTTCTTGACAGCAAACCTCTGAGAGTCCGGGAAGAGGCCTGTGCAAAGAAAGAAAAAGGCTAAGGAAAGGAATCCGGAAGAAAAGGCAACCGGAAGGAAAGATAACG
Organism: Lolium perenne; assembly: GCF_019359855.2. NCBI lineage: Eukaryota > Viridiplantae > Streptophyta > Magnoliopsida > Poales > Poaceae > Lolium > Lolium perenne. The sequence continues at coordinate 73,963,984 of NC_067245.2, forward strand.
AAAAGAAAATGCGATTGGAAGAAAAAAGGCTTGTGGGCAGTAGTCAGAAAGTGCAAAAGGAAAGGACTTACGGTAGGCATGTGTGTCAGTTTGCAAGACCAGCCGGTTGCACTCCTTCTGCTCCGCCTCCAGCCGTGCAGCTTTCTCCTCGGTAGCCTTCCGGGCTTTGGCCAGCTCCTCCAGCTCAGCTAGCAACACCATGTTGGCGTTGCCGGCATCTTCAAGAGCTTCATTCATCTTGGCCGCTGCATCAGCTTCAGCAGCTTTGAGAGCCTTAGCATGATCAAGCCCCAGCTGGATGAACTGGGACTTGAGCTCCTGGTAGCTGGTCTTTTGGGCGCTCAGCTCCTCCTGATGCTGCCGGATGAGCTGGTCCTTCTCCCCTGAAACCCGGAAAAGAAGGTGTTAACAAAATTGTGCTGGTTAAGATGAAAAGAAAACCAAGCTAACAGGAAAGAGGAAAAATTGTACGTTGGGCGGCGGCGAGCTGCTCCTTGAGAGCCTCAACGGAAGCTTCCGGGATCACTGTTAAGCAAAAATTATAAATGTTTACAAGATCAGAAAGGAGAGAACCCGGCTAGGGCAATGTTCACTTGATTGTTTTGATTTCGTGCACAGCTACGCGATGGAGCGAGAAACAGGCTTTCGATGAAATAGAATGTTAGGAGGAAAAAAGGTTTCCGGTAAGAAGATGCCGGTGGTACAAAAACTTACCTTGGCACTTATCATGTGCCTCAGCGAGGTCCCGATGTTCCCATAGAAGCTCCTCAAAGAGGGCCTTCCGAGCGTCAGCCGTGAGCTGTTCAAGAAAAAGAGATTAGCTAAGTTTTGCGCTAAGAACAAGGTTCTTAACCCGAAACTCGGGGACTGGCAGTGCTAGTTTTGCGCATTTTTAAGCTAAGTTTTGCGCTAAGAACAAGGTTCTTAACCCGAAACTCGGGGACTGGCAGTGCCAGTTTTGCGCATTTTTAAGCTAAGTTTTGCGCTAAGAACAAGGTTCTTAACCCGAAACTCGGGGACTGGCAGTGCTAGTTTTGCGCATTTTTAAGCTAAGTTTTGCGCTAAGAACAAGGTTCTTAACCCGAAGCTCGGGGACTGGCAGTACCAGTTCCACGCTAAGTTTTTAGGTTAAAGTTTTGTGTTAAAAGCTGCGCTCTCACCACAAAACTCGGGGACTGGGAAGATAGACAAGAGAGGAACCGGCATGAAACTAAAGAAAAGATAGGAAAAATCCGGAAGCAAGGAAACCGGTAAAAGTTGAAAAGAGTTAGTAAAGCGTACCATCAAGTTGTTCGTGGCATCATACCACGCGCTGTCGAGCTCCTTCACGGTGCAGCGAAGCCGCATGAAGTGCTCCTCGGAAGACCGGTCCCCAACAGGGTCAGGTGCCGGCAGCCTATCCTTGCCCATACCGCGGGTCGCCGGAGTCATATCTGCGGCGTTCCACTTCTGGGCGTAGGGCAGCAGATGCCCCAGCTCCCGGCCCCCGCGCTGGAACTCAGTGATACGACCAAGCAGGCCGGTGGCCTTCTTGCTAGCAGCACTGGCGGCCTTGGAGACGTGCAGCACCAGGGGCTGCTGGCCACCGGAAGGGGCGTTGGAGGCCGTCGCCTTCCCCTTGATAAGCTTCGAGATCTTGGGCGGCGGCGCAGTTGGAGCAGCCCCGGAGGGCTTGATGCGAGGAGCATCTGGCGGTGGCATTAGAATAGTTCGTGGAGAAGGGGGAGCGCTAGACGCGTCACCCAGGTTGGAACTTTCCGGCGCGGAAGATCCCGGCGCGGAAGTTGTCTTCTTTTCAAGGACGGGAGGAGCCGAAGGCTCCGCCCGCCCAGCAGCTTCTTCCTCGGCGCCGATGTTGCTGGCGCCGGTATCCTGGTTCTCTGGAAGGAAGGAAAGATCCTCCTCCGTGCGGTGATCTGGCGATGTAGGGGCCGCACGCCCCAAACTTGTTGTGCCCCCCGAAGGGGAGGCAGAGATGTTGCCGGCACCAGATGATGCCGGGCTTGAGCGAGGAGGAGGGGTTGAGGTCCTTGCGGAACCTTCAGAGCCCGCTGGTCTTGAGCCAAGCATGAGCGCAGGGCTAAGAAAAAGAAAGGAAAACAGTTGGAGAAAAGCAACCGGAAAAAGAACTTGGCAAAAAGAGGCAAGCAAGAAAACAAGAAACTTACCCGGAGGCAGTCGGCATCTGCTTGCGCCCGTAGCGACGCATGCCCACTTCCTTCTCCCCCAAGGGCTCAGTCCGGAAGTGCTTGGAGGGAGGGGCCTGACTGGAACCGGCATCAGATGCCGGCAACTTGTTCTTTTGGCCCTGGGCCATGAGTTTGTCCACAAACTCGGAGCCGGCCTCGGCGCGCAAGGGTGGCACGTGCTCATGGACCTATGAGTTAAAAATGGCTAAGAAGCGATTCGCGAGAAAGCAACAATGAAAAAAGAAGAAGAAACCGGAAAAGAAAAATACCTCAAGCATGGTCAGATCATCCGAAGAACCGGTTGGCTCCGGCGGAGACCTGCCAAGGCGCGAGGCTGGGGTCTTGCCCATCTTCAGATCTTTCCAAAAAATGTAAGGATCTGGGTCGACGGAGTCAAGGGCGCGTTTCACGCAGATCCCACGCCGCTCTGCTTCAATGAGGGGGAAGCGGTCCTTGGCCTGAAACACGAAAAAAGAGGGTTAACAAGAGCAAAAAGTTACCGGCAAAACCGACCCTAATTCCGTAATCTCTTACTTCTTGGGTCGGAGGGTTAGTAGTGCTGAGGGGAAGGAGGCCCCATTCCCAGTCAAACGGCATGGCAGTTTGGCAGATCTGCTTAGCCTTGCGGACGACGTCCTTCTTGCTAAGGGGACGGCCTGTGATCTTGGTGGGATCGCCAGGACCGTACATCTCGCTCATCCTATGCATCCGGCGCTTGAGAGGAAGCACCCGGCGCGAAATAAAAGTGCGGATGATATCATCCGAGCAGATGTTGGTCTCCTTCTTCAAAGAGGCCATGAAGCGTACCACCCGGTTGGTTTCAATATGATCCGTCTTCGGGTTGTAACTCCAGTTGGCTCTACTGGGAGGCCCCACTTTGAACGGCGGAAGGTCAATGAGATTTGCGCGGCCGTTGTTCTTCACGTAGAAGAAAGTTCCTTGCCAGGCGCGACAGGACTCGAGGCCGGTGAACTTAAAGAAAGGACTCCCCTGGTGGGAGCCAACGATGTAGGACCCGCACTCCACAGGCGGCTTGGGTTTAGGAATTTCCTTGCCCTGGACGGAATTAATCCGCAGAGAAAAGAAGCGAGCAAACGTCTCACGAGTGGGACGAATGCCGATGTAGGCCTCCATGAAGGTGGCATAGCAGGAAAGGTAAAAGATGGCATTGCCAGGAAGATGGTGAGGTTGGAGTTCATAGAAATCTAAGAACTCTCGGAAAAAAGGCGAGGCAGGAAGGCCGAAGCCACGCTCAAAATGAGCAAGGAAAACAACATGTTCACCGGGCTGGGGCTCCGGTTCAATTTTGTCACCGGGAAGCCGGCAGGTTACCCCTTCCAGAATCCTGCGGGACCGGTATAGCCAATCGATCTCGTATTCGGTAACATTGGAGCCCATCCAGGCTCCACGAGTGATGGGGGAAGGCTCTCCGCCGGATGCTTGGCTAGAGCTACTCGATTCTAGGTGGCTACCGGATGCTTGGCTAGAGCTACCAGATTCTAGATGGCCACCGGATTCTTGGCGGCTACCGGATCCCTGCTGGTTGCCGGAATCGGTATCCATCGGATCTGGAGCTGTAGATCCACCGGAAGGTTGTCTACGCCGGCTACCGGAGGAGGAAGAAGAAGAAGCAGAGGAAGATTCCTCGCTAGACATTGGTTTGGAGGCGAAAAAACAGAAATCCCACAATTGAACCCCGCGCGAAGATCTACGAGTAAGAAGAAAATCAAAGAAAAAGAGGAAATAAGAACACTATCGACCCAAGATCTAGAAAACAAGCAAATGGCAAGCAAAGTGAGATTGGCACTAACCTCGAGCGGCGCAGTCGTTGGGGAAGACGTTCGCCGGCGAAGGAGCGGGCCTACTGTCGCCGACGAGCACCGTCGACGGCGAAGCGGAGAAGGGCGCGAAGAAGCAAGAATGCTGCGGGCGTGACGGAGGTGCTGCGGAAGATTTCCGCACAGCGAGGTCCGGCGGAGACGCGGCGTGAGTTTGCCGGGCGACAGAGCTCAAGCGAACGACGGCGGACGAAAAGCGGCGAAGGCGCAGAGGCGAGGAGTACTGTGCGCGAAGGTTGGGGAATGCAAGAAGAGGAAGAAGAAAGGGCAGTTCTCCTTATAAAGAAGAGAGAAGGTGGGCCGAAAACCTCCGGGCCGCGGCGGTTCGCCTCGCGGCCCGCGACGGTTCGCACCACGGGCCACCACGTGGCGAGGAAGTACACGCGAAAAAACGAGAAGCCACACGGAGGCACACACAAGATCCGAAGTGGCTAGTGGGATTCGCAGTGGTGCATTTAATGAATGCGCGGGAGTCGAAGCGAACTGACAACTGACACTGGCGCGCCAGTTAACAGTGCGCATGTCACTGACAGGCGCGGGGCCCGAAATATTCTCGACTTCGCCGAGGAAAGAGTAAATGCGAATGATACCGGAGGAAAGAGATGTCGGGGAATGCCTTGCAAAGAGAGAAAGGACAAATAAGGGCAAAGATGCCAGATCCAAGTTCGAAGCCGGAGAGATTAAACCGGTATCCTAAAAAGATAAAAACTTGGCATGGTCTGTAGGATAGAATCCGCCAGACTATACCAGCTTCGGGGACTAATGTTGGGGGGATGACCCCCGGTATGCCAAAGGCATGCCAAACCGGATGGTTTGAGACATCGAGATACCGGTTTAATATTCTTACCGGAACACAAAGGTAAGAGTTTGGGCTAAGTGAAGCTAAGCCGGTATCCCCAAGGGGTATGCCGGAACCCGGTAAAGAAGATACCGGAGAGAAGGGCCTGTCGGCGGGACTGGTCAAAGATTCTCTTCAGAGCAAGAAGACAAGGATGAGCTAAGCAAAGCGGCTTTAATCAGAGCCCTGGCGCCAAAGAGAGAGATGACGCTGAAAGAAGCCGGAGGACGTCAGCGTCCCTGATTAAAGAAGACTCCGGCGTCATCTATGATTAAAGTAGCTTTGTAAAGTAGTTTGTCCAGTCAAAGATGCCATTAGGGTTTCTTGTTCTGTAAGCCACCCTCTCCCCTATATAAGGAGAGGGGGTACTGCCTCATACAGGCGCGTGTCCACAGAGGAGATTAGACGATAGAACTTGTATCCAAGCACCTGTAATCGTGTTGAGATCAATGAAGCAAGCGATCTAGTAAAGAGTTCTTCCTCTTGTCTCTCTTCTTGCATACCGGCCTTTGGTTGTGTTCTTGAGGAAAGCATCCGGAAGTTCATCCCATCTAGTCGCAAACCCTCCCCCGAATCCTCTAGCGTCCATTCGGCCCCAATCTAAGCCATCCTATGGCATTTGTCTGTTCACCACGACGACAGTTGCAAACAACAGACAATTGCATTAAGTATGGTGCGTAATGTAATCAACAACTACATCCTTGGACATAGCATCAATGTTTTATCCCTAGTGGCAACAACACATCCACAACCTTAGAACTTTCTGTCACATCGTCCTGCATTTAATGGAGGCATGAACCCACTATCGAGCATAAATACTCCCTCTTGGAGTTAAGAGCAAAAACTTGGCCAGAGCCTCTACTAATAACGGAGATCATGCAAGATCATAAACAACACATAGGTAATAGATTGATAATTAACATAACATAGTATTCTCTATCCATTGGATCCCGACAAACACAACATATAGCATTACAGATAGATGATCTTGATCATGTTAGGCAGCTCACAAGATCCAACAATGAAGCACATAAGGAGAAGACGACCATCTAGCTACTGCTATGGACCCATAGTCCAGGGGTGAACTACTCACTCATCACTCCGGAGGCGATCATGGCGGTGAAGAGTCCTCCGGGAGATGATTCCCCTCTCCGGCAGGGTGCCGGAGGCGATCTCCTGAATCCCCCGAGATGGGATTGGCGGCGGCGGCGTCTCTGGAAGGTTCTCCGTATCGTGGCTCTCGGTACTGGGGGTTTCGCGATGAAGGTTTTAAGTAGGCGGAAGGGCAACGCTGGGGGCCACACGAGGGCCCCACACGCTAGGGCCGCGCGACCAAGACCTGGGCCACGCCGCCCTAGTGTGGCGGCGCCTCGTGGCCCCACTTCCTTTCCCCCTCGGTCTTCTGGAAGCTTCGTGCAAAAATAGGACCCTGGGCGTTGATTTCGTCCAATTCCGAGAATATTTCCTTACTAGGATTTCTGAAACCAAAAACAGCAGAAAACAACAACTGGCTCTTCGGCATCTTGTTAATAGGTTAGTGCCAGAAAATGCATAAATACGACAAATAATGTGTATAAAACATGTAGATATCATCAATAATGTGGCATGGAACATAAGAAATTATAGATACGTTTGGGACGTATCAGTGAACTACTCACACATCGATCCGGAGGCGATCATGGCGATGAAGAGCCCTCCGGGAGATGATTCCCCTCTCCGGCAGGGTGCCGGAGGCGATCTCCTGAATTCCCCGAGATGGGATTGGCGGCGGCGGCGTCTCTGGAAGGTTTTCCGCATCGTGGCTCTCGGTACTGGGGGTTTCGCGACGAAGGCTTTAAGTAGGCGGAAGGGTAGGTTTAGGGGCGACACGAGGGGCCCACACACTAGGGCGGCGCGGCCCCACCCTTGGCCGCGCGGCCCTGGTGTGGCGGCGCCTCGTCGCCCCACTTCGTAATCCTTTCGGTCTTCTGGAAGCTTCGTGGAAAAATAAGACCCTGGGCGTTGATTTCGTCCAATTCCGAGAATATTTCCTTTGTAGGATTTCTGAAACCAAAAACAGCAGAAAACAGCAACTGGCTCTTCGGCATCTCGTCAATAGGTTAGTCCCGGAAAATGCATAATAATGACATAAAGTGTGTATAAAACATGTGAGTATCATCATAAAAGTAGCATGGAACATAAGAAATTATAGATACGTTTGAGACGTATCACTCATACAGTTATCTTTTGATCCTTTTATGAAGCTAGCAACACAAACAAGTGCCTCAACCATTTTCGGGCGCAAGGAACTGCGGTAGTCATCTAAAACTCTACCCCCTGTAGAGAATCTGGACTCTGAAGACACACTAGTTGCTGGTACTGTCAGGAACTTTCTTGCTATCTTTGCAATAACAGGATACCTATGAGCATTCAACCTCCACCAATCGACTATTTTGAAATTACGATCAGCCATGGGATGAGTTTTGTCCTCAAGATAGCAAGTCAATTCAGACTGACATGGCTCTGTGTTTGTCTCCTCCAAGAATGACTGAAACCCGCTCAATGTGGACATAGATGTAGCTTGATTCCTAGAACTTGCACTTTGTTCATTGCTGTTGGCTGCCTCCTTTTGTCGATTTTCTACCTCATAGGTAGCATACAGATCAAAAAACTCTGCTTTGATGTCTTCTGCCTCACGCATGCCTTTCTCTCTGCCATACAACTGCTTAAAACAGTAGTCAACAAGCTTCATTTTAAACCTAGGATCAAGAATGGTTGCAATGACCATAACATTGTTCTTCACCTTTCTTTTGTTTCTCCCACTGTCATTGGCATTCTCAGTATAAGTGTTATCCCAGTATTTATCAAACTTGTCAAGCATTGCCTTTCCCATCGCCTTCAAATTCTCATCATTACTTTGCACAGCGTTGGTGTTCACAACAATCTTAACATTCATGATGTATGGATAAAAGATATTATCAGTAGGGTAGTTCGAACCTGATAGTACAGTGGTCACCTCAGCAAATGCTTTTAAGATTGGTTGCATTCTGCCATATAGTGTCCACTCTTGATCAGTAGGCTGCCATTTGTAATTAGGATCTTGTTGAGCATATTCATCCAAATCTTCTCTATACAAAATACTAGCATCCAACATCCTGTGAGTGGAACTCTATCTGGTGGATACATCTAGGCATAAGCCTGATGTCTACGGGTGCTTCTATTCTTGTAGACAGTGTTGGGCCTCCAAGAGCAGAGGTTTGTAGAACAGCAGCAAGTTTCCCTTAAGTGGATCACCCAAGGTTTATCGAACTCAGGGAGGAAGAGGTCAAAGATATCCCTCTCAAGCAACCCTGCAATCACGATACAAGAAGTCTCTTGTGTCCCCAACACACCTAATACACTTGTCAGATGTATAGGTGCACTAGTTCGGCGAAGAGATAGTGAAATACAAGTGGTATGAATGAATATGAGCAGTAGTAACTGCGCCTTGAGAAAAGTGCTTGGCGTGCAGTTGATGGTACTAATATTGCAGGAAGTAAAGATGCAAGAAACAAGAAATAAGCGATGATTGCAGTATTTGGAAACAAGGCCTAGGGATCATACTTTCACTAGTGGACACTCTCAACATTGATCACATAATAAATAAGTTCTCTTCCTTTGTGCTACATATACTCTTGTTTGATAATGAACACCATTCGTTGTGTAGGGCTACAAGAGCACCTCAATGCCGGAGTTAACAAGCTCCACAACATTCGGCATTCATATTTAAGTAACCTTAGAGCATAATAGATCTTTGCAATTTAAACCGAGTACTAACATAGCATACACACTGTCACCTTTACACTATGAAGGGGGAATAAATCACATCAATACTATCATAGTAATAATTAACTCCATAACCTACAAGAGATTATGATCATAGCCTACGCCAAGTACTACACGATGCACACACTGTCACCATTACACCGTGAAGGAGGAATAGACTACTTTAATAACATCACAAGAGTAGCACATAGACTAATAGTGATACAAAGCTCATATGAATCTCAATCATGTAAGGCAACTCATGAGATCATTGTATTGAAGTACATAGGAGAGATATTAACCACATAGCTACCGGTACAACCCTTAGCCTCGAGGGAGAACTACTCCCTCCTCATGGGAGATAGCAGCGTTGATGAAGATGGCGGTGGTGTCGATGGAGGAGCCTTCCGGGGGCACTTCCCCGTCCCGGCGGCGTGCCGGAACAGAGACTCCTGTCCCCCAGATCTTGGCTTCGCGATGGCGGCGGCTCTGGAAGGTTTCTCGTACCGTGGCTTTTTCGTATCGATGTTTTAGGTCAGGGACCTTTATATAGGCGAAGAGGCGGAGTCGGAGGGGTTACGGAGCCACCACACAACAGGGTGGCGCGGGCCCTAGCCTGGCCGCGCCAGCCCCATGTGTGGGCCCCCTGTGGCTCTCCTCTGGTGGCTCTCGGGTGTTCTGGAAGCTTCGTGGAATTCTAAGATGCTGGGCGTTGATTTCGTCCAATTCCGAGAATATTTCCTTACTAGGATTTCTGAAACCAAAAACAGCAGAAAACAGGAACTGGTACTTCGGCATCTCATCAATAGGTTAGTTCCGGAAAACACATCAAAACGATATAAAGTGTGAACAAAACATGTAGGTATTGTCATAAAACTAGCATGGAACATAAGAAATTATAGATACGTTTGAGACGTATGAAGCATCCCCAAGCTTAGTTCCTACTCCCCCTCGAGTAGGTAAACGATAACAATGATAATTTCTTAAGTGACATGCTACCAACATAATCTTGATCAACATTATTGTAAAGCATATGAAGTGAATGAAGTGATAGTAAAGATAATGACTAAACAACTGAATCCTATAGCAAAGACTTTTCATGAATAGTACTTTCAAGACAAGCATCAATAAGACTTGCATAAGAGTTACTCATAAAGCAATAAATTCAAAGTAGAAGGCATTGAAGCAACACAAAGGATGGTTAAGTTTCAGCAGTTGCTTTCAACTTGTAACATGTATATCTCATGGATAGTTGTCAACATAAAGCAATATAACAAGTGCAATAGGTAAACATGTAAGAATCAATGCACTGTTGACATAAGTGTTTGCTTCTAAGATGGAAAGAAGTGGGTAAACTGACTCAACATAAAGTAAAAGAAAGGCCCTTCGCAGAGGGAAGCAGGGATTAAATCATGTGCTGGAGCTTTTTAAGTTTTGAAATCATATAGAGAGCATAAAAGTAAAGTTTTGAGAGGTGTTTGTTGTTGTCAACGAATGGTAATGGGTACTCTAACTACCTTATCAACCAGACTTTCAAGAGCGGCTCCCATGAAGGACGTTATCTCTACCAGCAAGGTAGATCATCCCTCTTCTCTTTTGTTTACACATGTACTTTAGTTTAGTTTTTTTTATTTTATTTATGGATGACACTCCTCCCAACCTTTTGCTTACACAAGCCATGGCTAACTGAATCCTCGGGTGCCTTCCAACAATCACATACCATGAAGGAGTGTCTATTTGCAAAATTAACACCCCATTGCCAGCTCTTTTTGCAAAATTATTGGATAAGCGGATGAAGCCACTAGTCCATTATGAAAGTCTGTCAGAAGTAAATGACAAGATCGAAAGATAAACACCACATACTTCCTCATGAGCTATAAAACATTGACACAAATAAGAGATAATAGCTTTTGAATTGTTTAAAGGTACCACATGAAGTATTTGCTTGGAATGGCAGAGAAATACCATGTGGTAGGTAGGTATGGTGGACACAAATGGCATGGATTTTGGCTCAAGGATTTGGATGCACGAGAAGAATTCCTCTCAATACAAGGCTAGGCTAGCAAGGTTGTTTGAAGCAAACTCAAGTATAAAACGGTGCAGCAAGACTCACATATGAACATATTGTAAGCATTATAAGACTTTACACCGTCTTCCTTGTTGTTCAAACACCTTAACCAGAAAATATCTAGACTCTAGAGAACAATCATGCAAACCAAATTTTAACAAGCTCTATGTAGTTCTTCATTAATGGGTGCAAAGTACATGATGCAAGAGCTTAAACATGATCTATATGAGCACAACAATTGCCAAGTATCAAATTATTCAAGACATTATACCAATTACCACATGAAGCATTTTCTGTTTCCAACCATATAACAATTAACGAAGCAGTTTCAACCTTCGCCATGAACATTAAAAGCTAAAAACACATGTGTTCATATGAACCAGCGGAGCGTGTCTCTCTCCCACACAAGCATTTATTCAGAGAATGAAAATAACAAAACGAAAATAAAAGCACACAGACGCTCCAAGTAAAGTACATAAGATGTGACCGAATAAAAATATAGTTTCAAGAGAAGAAACCTGATAAGTTGTCGATGAAGAAGGGGATGCCTTGGTCATCCCCAAGCTTAGACGCTTGAGTCTTCTTGAAATATGCAGGGATGAACCACCGGGGCATCCCCAAGCTTAGACTTTTCACTCTTCTTGATCATAGTATATCATCCTCCTCTCTTGACCCTTGAAAACTTCCTCCACACCAAACTCGAAACAAACTCATTAGAGGGTTAGTGCATAATCAAAATTTCACATGTTCAGAGGTGACACAATCATTCTTAACACTTCTGGACATTGCCCAAAGCTACTGGAAGTCAATGGAACAAAGAAATCCATCCAACACAGCAAAAGAGGCAATGCGAAATAAAAGGCAGAATCTGTCAAAACAGAACAGTCCATAAAGACGATTTTTTAAGAGGCACTGGACTTGCTCAGATGAAAAAGCTCAAATGAAAGTTGCGTACATATCTGAGGATCACGCACGTAAATTGGCAGATTTTTCTGAGTTACCTACAGAGAACCCTGCCCAAATTCGTGACAGACAGAAATCTATTTCTGCGTAGTAATCCAAATCTAGTATGAACCTTGCTATCAAAGACTTTACTTGGCACAACAATGCAATAAAATAAGATAAGGAGAGGTTGCTACAGTAGTAACAACTTCCAAGACACAAATATAAAACAAAAGTACTGTAGTAAAATAAAGACATGGGTTATCTCCCAAGAAGTTCTTTCTTTATAGCCATTAAGATGGGCTCAGTAATTTCAATGATGCACTCCCAAGAAATAAGAGTTGAAGCAAAAGAGAGCATCAAGAAGAAAATTCAAAACAAATTTAAGCCTAACCCACTTCCTATGAAAAGGAATCTTGTAAATAAACAAGTCATGTAGGCATAATGCAACAAGCATAGGAAAACTAGACAAGCGCAACTTCAAGATTTTCAGCATATAGAGAGGTGTTTTAGTAACATGAAAACTTCTACAACCATATTTTCCTCTCTCATAATGATTTTCAGTAGCATCATGAACAAACTCAACAATATATCCATCACTTAAAACATTCTTATCATGGTTCATGTGCATAAAAGTATTACTCTCCACATAAGCATAATCAATTTTATTAGTTGTAGTGGGAGCAAATTCAACAAAGTAGCTATCATTATTATTCTCATCAAGTGTAGGAGGCATAGTATAATCATAATAAAATTTACTCTCCATAGTAGGCGGCACCAAAAGACCACTATCATTATAATCATCATAAATAGGAGGCAAAGTATCATCAAAGAAAAATTTCTCCTCAATGCTTGGGGGACTAAAAATGTCATGCTCATCAAAACCAGCTTCCCCAAGCTTAGAATTTTCCATATCATTAGCAACAATGGTTTTCAAAGCGTTCATACTAATATCATTGCTACTAGCATGCAAATAAGATTCTATAGGTTTTTTAATTTTCGGATTAAACCATTCATATCTTGACTCAGGAAATAGAATAAAAAGCTCACAGTTGTTTTCCATTATGCCTTACTAGTGTTTAACAAGAAACAAAAAGATGCAAATGCAGGATCTAAAGGAAATAGCTTCGAGCACACACACAACGGCAACAGAAAAGTACTTAGTTACCTGGGACCGGAGTATGAGTGCCTTTTACCTTTCCTCCCCGGCAACGTCGCCAGAAAAGTGCTTGATGTCTACGGGTGCTTCTATTCTTGTAGACAGTGTTGGGCCTCCAAGAGCAGAGGTTTGTAGAACAGTAGCAAGTTTCCCTTAAGTGGATCACTCAAGGTTTATCGAACTCAGGGAGGAAGAGATCAAAGCTATCCCTCTCAAGCAACCCTGCAATCACGATACAAGAAGTCTCTTGTGTCCCCAACACACCTAATACACTTGTCAGATGTATATGTGCACTAGTTCGGCGAAGAGATAGTGAAATACAAGTGGTATGAATGAATATGAGCAGTAGTAACGACGCCAGAAAAGTGCTTGTCAAGCGTGCGATTGATGGTAGTAATATTGCAGGAAGTAAAGATGTAGTAAAACAGTAAATAAGTGATGATTGCAGTATTTGGAAACAAGGCCTAGGGATCATACTTTCACTAGTGGACACTCTCAACATTGATCACATAATAAATAAGTTCTCTTCCTTTGTGCTACATATACTCTTGTTTGATAATGAACACCATTCGTTGTGTAGGGCTACAAGAGCACCTCAATGCCGAAGTTAACAAGCTCCACAACATTCGGCATTCATATTTAAGTAACCTTAGAGCATAATAGATCTTTGCAATTTAAACCGAGTACTAACATAGCATACACACTGTCACCTTTACACTATGAAGGGGGAATAAATCACATCAATACTATCATAGTAATAATTAACTCCATAACCTACAAGAGATTATGATCATAGCCTACGCCAAGTACTACACGATGCACACACTGTCACCATTACACCGTGAAGGAGGAATAGACTACTTTAATAACATCACAAGAGTAGCACATAGACTAATAGTGATACAAAGCTCATATGAATCTCAATCATGTAAGGCAGCTCATGAGATCATTGTATTGAAGTACATAGGAGAGAGATTAACCACATAGCTACCGGTACAGCCCTTAGCCTCGAGGGAGAACTACTCCCTCCTCATGGGAGACAACAGCGTTGATGAAGATGGCTGTGGTGTCGATGGAGGAGCCTTCTGGGGGCACTTCCCCGTCCCGGCGGCGTGTCGGAACAGAGACTCTTGTCCCCCAGATCTTGGCTTCGTGATGGCGGCGGCTCTGGAAGGTTTCTCGTACCGTGGCTTTTTCGTATCGATGTTTTAGGTCAGGGACCTTTATATAGGCGAAGAGGCGGAGTCGGAGGGGTTACGGAGCCGCCACACAACAGGGTGGCGCGGGCCCTAGCCTGGCCGCGCCAGCCCCATGTGTGGGCCCCCTGTGGCTCTCCTCTGGTGGCTCTCGGGTGTTCTGGAAGCTTCGTGGAATTCTAAGATGCTGGGCGTTGATTTCGTCCAATTCCGAGAATATTTCCTTACTAGGATTTCTGAAACCAAAAACAGCAGAAAACAGGAACTGGCACTTCGGCATCTCGTCAATAGGTTAGTTCCGGAAAACGCATCAAAACGATATAAAGTGTGAACAAAACATGTAGGTATTGTCATAAAACTAGCATGGAACATAAGAAATTATAGATACGTTTGAGACGTATCAAAGCCTTTCTCAACATCAACCTTGAGAGAATCACAAACTACTCTGAAATTTTTCATGCGTAATGGAGACTTTTTCAAGTATTTGACAGTCTCTCTAAGCTTGCCAAACAAAGGTTCCAGCGGTGCAATACCATCATTCACAATCAAATTGATTATGTGTGCACAACAACGAACATGAAAGTACTTAGGTATGAATTTTGCTGATTTCCTAGCTTTGAAACGACCTGTCAAATTCGTAGCAGCAACATCATTCGAGGAAGCATTATCCATGGTCATTGTCATGATCTTATCTTCTATTTTCCATTCTTGGCAACATTCAAACACTGCTTGAGCTATGATATTGCCTGAGTGTGGTGGATCTAACTCTATGAAATTCAGAACACGAGATTGCATATTCCATTCATCATCTATGTAGTGAGCAACCAAAGCTAAGTAGCACAGATTCTGGTTTGAAGTCCATAAATCACATGTCAAACTAATGCTCTCAACAGACCTGAGTTGCTTCTTCAGAATTTCTTTTTCAGATAAATATACTTCATGCATTCAGCTCTAATAGTTTTTCTACCAATGAACTTGTATGATGCATTCATATAATTCATGAGGATATTAAACCAAGCATGCTCTACCATCCTAAAAGGATACTCATGCACAATTATCATCTTCGCTATGATCTTACGACACTCTTCATGATCATATTCATTATTCACTATAAGAGATGCACCTGGCTTTTCGGGATCAAATCCAATTGTACCTTGACGCAGAAGTTTTTCTTTCTTGTTCAGTATGATTGGGCAAGCATCTTTATGCCTATTGAGACTAGTAGTTGACCCTCCACCATAAGCAAACAACTCAAAACAATGCAAGCACTTCGCCTTTTTAACAACTTCACCCGGCCTCTTCTTCGGTACAGCTTTGACCTCTTTGAAATACTTCCAACACTCTGAACGCTTAGCTTTGGTTCTCTTCACTTTGGCCTTACCATCAGCAACTTGTGTGGTTTTTCTTTTCCCTGCTTTCTTTGGCATCTCAATGGATCTGACCTCTTCAAATTCATTGTCATTTTGGCCATCACCTAATCCAAGAGATGGCTCGGACATTTCATCATCCATATCAATCTTCTCTGCCTCGTCAATTGCTTGATAGTCATCATCAACCTCTATCCATTCATCTTCCTAACAAAGTGAAAAAATAAACAACATGATTAGAGTAATGATTCATCACATATGCTACTAATCGGATTTTGAGGCAAACAATAAACTGAACGTATAGCACTTTCTGCATAACTAATTGATTCATCTTCTAAGAGCTCTAAGCTCTCAGTGTTCTGAGCTCTTGTGGATGATCGGCGGGTCGCTCTCGCGGTAGGGTCGTGGTGGATATCTTGGTCGTGCTGTCCGCAGGTTACGTCGGTTTAGGCGGCTCAGACCGAGCAATGTCTCTACACAATTCACACATAGGCGGTTCCCTCGGTATCCCAGTGGAGACGTGGAGAGAGCAGCCATTCCTCCCATCTCTCTCTCCCTCACACGAGTCGCTCCTCCCCCCTCTCTCTCGCTCATGAAATCCCTCTGCCGCCTGCGATTATGGCCTCCTCCGCTGATTATCGGCGCCGATCTCTTCAACATTTGGGGCTGCGCGGAGGGAGATCCATCTGGAGAGGTACTGTGTTGGTCTGAGGCATGGAGCTCGGACTCCGGCAAGGGAAACCAGAAAAATGGTGCAGCCGCTCCTCCTCCGCCTCTCTTTTCCAATGGCCCCTCTCCATCTAGATTTCGACGAGTTCGATGCTGCGCAGGGTCGACGTCCGCCTGTCGCCGCAAGCAGCACCACTTCGATCCAAAGCAGACTCTGGCACCTCCAAGACCTACCCACAGCAGGCCCGCGCCATCCGCGAGGGCGGACACAGCCTCATCAAAGGTCATACCTGCAAGATCTGCGGTTGATTATTTTCTCCTATTCCGTTGGTTGATTGATGCATCTGGAAATCTACTGCCATGTTTTGTTTTGTTTTTAGGAGTTACTTAACTGGTAAATCTACAAGACAAATGAATTTTTCCACTCATATTCCACTGTCATGGATTTTAGGAGTTGCTTCCAAGTTAGTATCCATCCCCATGTTTCAGTAAATTTTAAGGATTTGGCACGGTTATGCATTAGGATATTTCAGTGAATCATAACATTGAAGGATTTGATGAAGTTTGTTGTGAAGGGCATGCATGTTTTACAAGGAATTGAACTAGCATGTTTAATCAGCAATTTGCATATTTATAGTTGTCATAGTTCAGGGATATTTATATTTATTCAGTTTTGAGACTCTTATTTAAAGTAGAACTACAACCAACGAGTTGAAGGCTGGCCTACTTCTCATCCCCCGGCGGGCTGCCTGCACCTTCCCAATCTATAAGCCCAGCTCCATGTGAACACGGGGAGGGTGGCAATGGCAACGCCTCTTCCCATCGCGACAGAGATGGTGCTAATCCTCCAATATCTGGTTACAAAAAAAAATATGGAAGCGTCAGTTTTTACAGCAAAATATGTACGCCAGATATTATACTCCGATAAGAAATGAAGATGAATAGGGGAATACTTAATCGAGTTCTGGTACATGATATTTATTTCTGAAATCCAATGAATGTGGTTATTGATGCTCTCTCACGGTTTGTCAACTTCAAATTTTCATGTTGTCTTGGCTCACTGCAAAATAGAGGGACTGAAAAGCAGAAGTGCATAGTTTATTCATATTTATCTAATTTTTTGGTCCACTTTTAGTAGATTTTAGGAATTATAAAGCTGCTTTATTTAATTTTTTACCTTGAATTCTTCATGCCAATTGTAACTTTGGTTCAGATACTTGTTTGCATGTACTAACTGAAATACATTCACACTTACAGTGGACTTAGAGATTTTTAAGTTTCATGCTTGAGAAAGGTTCATTGAGACAATCATGTTCTGTATATATTTCAGCACCTGCAGTAATTGCTAGGTATACGTAATACATCCTACATAATGCAACTACTCTTTGGTGGAATTCACTGTGATTTTGCTGGAAAAGACTTTTAACATTTGTCTGCAGGAGGAAGTATGTTTCCTTTCGACTGTTTGCTTTCCATGGTTGGAGGTTTCCTCTATGTTACCTTGCATGTCAGATCAGTGAATGTTGAAACTCACAGGTGCATGTGTATGCTGCGAACATATATCTTCCCCTGCTAATCTCAGTTTCAGTTTATTTGTAGTGGACTTTTGAAATGCCTTATTGGTTGTAGGTTTCTCTGTTTTAGCCTATGGTTAGAAAATCAAAGGAGGTGAAAATGCAGAGGTACATGCTTTGTACATCTTCCCTTATTTTTACTCCGGTTAGTCGATATAGGAATGATTAAGCTGCCTGATTTAATGGTTTACTAAGATTCTTCAGAACGATCACAAAATACTATCCAGTTTCTACTGTATTGAGATTCATTGAGACGATCATGGTTTAGGCTTATCGATAACGGGTAAAACTTTATATATTTGCTTGAGTTCATTCATTTCAGATTGGTTCAGTTCCATAATACAAAGGGGACCATGTTATATTGAAATTGGATTTGCAGAACTAGAAGAGGTTTCCTTTGTGTCAACACTGACTTGCTATATGATTTTAATATCAGGTGTTGGTCATTTTGGAATTAATTGAAAAGTTATTTACACAGTTGTTCTGTCTATAGAACGTACTGTGGTTCCCGTTCTTAGAGATTTTGCATTTAGAGAGGCAGTCGTTTTAGGCAAGTTGGTAGCAGGTCTGGCATGTGCAAATCCAGATTTCTTTAGGCCTCTGCTTCTACGATATTTCATACAAGGATCTAGGCCCCTGGGTGTTTAAAGAAGTTTTACTTCGTGGTTTTTGTTTGCAGCAGCATGAGTGCGTGACTGCTGTTGCATCTGCTACGCCTGTGAGGCCTTATGTGTTTTCTTTTTGGCAGGACATTGACTGTCTGGTCCGAGACGCATCACAGTTGATGCCTTCTTGGTGTGGTATTGTCTTGCTTTGGTCTAGATCAGGATATCACCCCCGTTGCAGCTTTAGAGGAAGAATGTTTGGTAATGTACTGAGTAAAAAGAAATCTCATGTTGTTTGGGGTTGGGGGTGCTCTTCTGCCCCGCCACCCTTGGTGCCATGCACCTGCTCTGGCTTTCGCTGTGTTTTGGATCTGGTTTGTTCTTTCGTCATTGTCGTTTTTGGGATCTTTATCGAAAAAAAATCGTTTTTGGGATGATGTAAGTTGTTCGTGCATGATTCGTTTTTTGAGGAGCCTGTGGGTTATTCTTTGTTAGAGGAGGCAGCCTGTACCAATGTCTTAATGCAAGATTGCGAATGTGATGGTGCGGGTGTGTCTTTTTTGAACAATGGATCCCGATTTGGGTGCGTTTGGTTTGCTCCCGGGGTGTTTATTTGATTTGTTTATGCTTGGGCTGGTGCAGTCGTTCGTCTGTGTTGATTCATTTCGTTTAAACCATGACAACAAAAAGTTTAGGGGAAACCAGCACACGTTACGCAGAAAAATGAAACGGGCGCAGCAAAGCGCGCTAGGTCCATCTAGTACTATCTATTTTGTAGACCAATAAACTCACCGATTCATCACCAACATCACTGATTTCCCCTCCCTCTGCTTGAACATCGCTGGTCGGTGGTCGACGTGCACGTGCAGGTTGAGCTCGTGGAGGCTTTCCCGCCGTTGAGACAATCGCTGACTGCAGCGGCGCCGACGCGCCAGAACCAGAGGTTGTCTTCGACTTGGAGGCCAGCTGCTTATGCTTTTCCATTGCGCCGACGAACTGCGATGCGGAACACGGACGAGAGGCGATGAGGGCGAGGGTCCATGGGGGAACGGCGGAACACAGACGTGAAGCGACGAATATATAGTAGGAGAAGAGCAGCTAGGCCACCGCCCTAGCCATTAAGTGGATCAAGAATTCAAGATGGGGAGATGAACGAGGAGACAGAGTAGGAGATAATAACGAGGAAGAGAAGGCGACTAGGTGCAGATATCGTTTCGTGAGGAGACCACTTTAGTCCTTTGGTCTGCCTAGACGGGCTTCATCTTAGATGGGCTACGAAATATACTGGGCCAACGCTTTCTTGTCGATCTTAACGAGTAGCTCACGAACGATATCTGCTCGATTGTTTAGCTCATTAAGATTAACGAGCAAAAAATGATGCTCAGCTCGGCTCGTTAAGATAACGAGCTGAGTTCAAACGAGTCGAGCAAGCGAGTGCTCATTAAACTCGTCGAGCTTCGAGTTTTAACAAGTAAAGACTCAAGTTGGAACAGTAGTGACTACTATTTGCAACCATTTTTCCAAATAAAAAATGGTTTGAGCAAATTTAAATTAAAAAAAAAATCAAATCTAAGAAAAAGTTATTTCGAGCAAATGCTAAACCATAGCAAAATTTGAATTTTGAGAAATTTTAAACCTGAGAAAAGAATTTGATTTTGAGCAAATTTGAATTTGAAAAAAAATCAAAATCTTGAAAAAAAATTGAATTTGAAAAATTGCTCAAATTTGTAAAATATGTTCAAACAAAAAAGCAAAAAAAGCAAAAAAAAAAGGAAAGAAAAAGGAAAAGCGAAAAACAAGGAAAGCACAAAAAAGAAAACCGACCAAATGAGAAAAGAAACCGAAGAAAAACAAAAATCGAACCAGATAGGCCGCGGCCCGTTTGGCCCCGCACGCATGCGCACGTTATTATGCCTCGTAGCTGTGCGGGAAATAGAGATTGGGGCGTGGCTACCAGGCAAAACCTATACACCGACCAGGTCGGTGGCTACCGGCCACCGCACACCCCTGGTCGGGTATTGGCCAGGCCCATTTATGTCTGTTTAGTCTGTTTGGAGTTCGTTTTTCCTTCTTTTTTTCTGGTTTCTTTTTCTGTTTTCTTTTCTTTTTTCTGTTTCGTTTATATTTTTTCAGATTCGAAAATTTTAATTTTTAAAAAATGTTCAAATTCAAAAATGTTCAAATTTGAAAACCGTTCAAATCTAAAAACTATTCAAATTTGAAAACCGTTCAAATCTGAAAACCGTTCAAATCTAAAAACCGTTCAAATCTGAAAACCGTTCAAATCTAAAAACCGTTCAAATATGAAAACTGTTCAAATTTGAAAACCGTTCGAACGTGAAAAAATGTTCATATTCGAAAATTTTCAAATTTTGAACAAAAAATAAAAATGTTAGACTTCAAAAATTGTTCAAATTTCGAAAAAAATCTAAAAAAATGTTTCAAATTCGAAAAATGTTCAAATTTTGAAATATTTAAATTTCATAAAAAACTAAATTTGAAAATTCCAGATTTTAAAAATCGGTTTTATAAAGAATCAGCTTTTAAAAAACGTAAAAGGAAAAATCGAACAGAAAAAACGAAATAGCAAAAAAAAATGGGAATGTTGGGCCGGCCCAACAACCCGTCTGGGGGGTGTGCGGCGCCTGGTCCGCACCGACCAGGTCGGCATACAGCACCCCCCTGGCTACCAACCACCGCACACCTGAAAGGACACGGATGTCGCCTAGAGGGGGGGGGGGTGAATAGGCGATTTAAAACTTTTACGAGATGGGCTTAACAAATGCGGAATAAAACTAGCGTTTACTTTGTCAAGCCCAAAGCCTATATACTATGGTTCACCTATGTGCACCAACAACTTATTCTAAGCAAGGGTTCACCTATGTGCACCAACAACTTATGCTAAGAAATACAAGCAACTTATGTGATAGCAAGATATATATAACTTCAAGCACGATGGCTATCACAAGGTAAAGTGCATAAGTAAAGAGCTCGGGTATAGAGATAACCGAGGCACGCGGGAGACGAAGATTTATCCCGAAGTTCACACTCTTGCGAGTGCTAATCTCCGTTGGAGAGGTGCGGTGGCTTAGTGCTCCCGAACGCCACAAGAGGCTCACCTTGAGGTGTGGTTGCTCGATGCACACCAACGCCACAAAGGCCTCACCCCAAGATGCGGTACTCACACCACACACCGAACGCCACGAAGGCGCCTCACCTAAATCTCCGGTGACCCTCGCCACAAAGGCCTAGGTCACGGTTCCACTAAGGGATTTCCTTCGAGGCGGAAACCGGGCCTTACACAAAGCTTGGGGCACGCATCCACAACTTAATTGGAGGCTCCCAAGAAATCGCCACAAAGGCCTCAAATCCGTCTAGGGTTCCAAGAACCCAAGAGTAACAACTTTCTTGCTTCCACTTCCACGAATCACCGTGGAGAACTCAAACCGATGCACCAAATGCAATGGCAAGAACACCACAAAGATGTTCAAGTACTTCTCTCTCAAATTCCAACAAAGCTACAAAAGCTATTGGGGGAATAAGAGAGGAAGAACAAATAGGAGGAGGAACACCAAATTTCTCCAAGATCTAGATCTAATGGATTCCCCTCACAAAGAGAGGGATTTGATTGGTGAAGATGTAGATCTAGATCTCCTCTATCTTTCTCTCAAATAGATGCAAGATTCATGGGAGGGAGAGGGAGATAGCAAGCTCAAAGAAGGTCAACAATGGGGGCAAAAACGAGCTCAAACGGATGGGAAACTTTGGGGAAGAAGACCCCCTTAAATAGGGCAAGAGAAATCTGCCCGTTATGCACAAAACTCGTCAAAACCGGAACTTCCGGTCATTTGGGGCGGAACTTCCGCCCCCCGGAAGTTCCGGCCAACTTCCGGGTGAAGTAGGGCGCCCCCGGAATGCTCCCGGTATGTTTTCTGCGTGCAGATTCGTCATTTCCGGAAGTTCAGCGGAAGTAGGGCGGAAGTTCCGGCCACCGGAACTTCCGGCCAAAAAACTGCTTCACGGAAACTTGAATAACTTTTGCATCCGGACTCCGATTTTGATGATCTTGGGCTCGTTTCGAAGCTAGTAACAAGCTCTACAAGATCATGCAGAGAACCATCATAGTCCAGTAAGTTAGGATAGAAACAAATGATGAAAGGTTTGACCTATCTAAAAAAGACATACCGGTAAAACCTCCAATCTTGAAAATGCAACAAGTTGAGTTAGGAAACTCGGATTTGGGTGAAACCAATTTTGTTGTAAAGAAGATGACAAGAGCTACCCCACAAAGAGTGAAAAGCTTAAGAACAAGTGGGGTAGGTTTTTCTATGTATTTTAGAGTGAAACCTCTCAATACGAGAAACCGAGAAAAACTCCAATATCGAAAACGCAACAAGTGATTCATGCGGAATCCGTTTTCGATGAACTAGAACTTGTCATGAGAATAAGCACAAGCTCTAAAACACCATATGGATAAGATACAAATAACAACCAAGAAAGATGATGCAAGGATGCAAAGGTTTGAGCTCTCCGAAGGATACGATCGAGTTACTCACTCGAGAGCCCTCTTGATAGTACGGCAACTAAACTATAAACCGGTCTCCAACTACACTATGAGACCGGTGAGAGAGAAACCCTATCAAGAGAAAACCTTATACTTGCGCATTCCACTTGAGCTCGATGATGACGATCTTGACCGCAACAAGATGGAACGCCTTTTTTGCTTGTGCTTGCTTGACGAAGTCTTGTAGATTGCTCCCCCATAAACCACCATGGGAGAGCTTCTTCTTCGGCGCAACTTCACATATCCATGATCACCATATGGATGGCAAGATTCAATCAAAGGATCTCTTCAAGATGGCTCATCTTGAACTTGCACTTCATTTCTTCATACTTCATCATGTTGATGTCTTGAAGTAACTTGAGGGCTCACTTCATCTTCATCTTCAAGACATACTTGACACTTGATATCCTTCATCAATTTCTTCTTATTGCAACCTTGAAGCCAACATATGGTTCAAGAATTGCCTATGGACAACTCCTACAAATATAACTCAATGCAAACATTAGTCCATAGGGATTGTCATTAATTACCAAAACCACACATGGGGGCTCCATGCACTTTCAATCTCCCCCATTTTGGTAATTGATGACAATCTCTTTGAGAGGGTTTATATAAGGAATTGATGTAACAAACAAGTTGAATATATAGAGCAAACTCCCCCATAATATATGCATGTGTGAATGATCTTGACTTTCATTGCATATATTGGCATTCAAAGCCTAGTGGAGTTTCCTCTAACTATTCAACTATGCAAAGCAACAAGATGTAATGCAATAAAGGCACATGCTTATGCACAAAGCAAAGACATAAACAAATTCCCTTAAACCCTCCAAACTTCTCCCCCATTGGCACCAATTGCCGAAATGGGTGAAAATTTTAGAAGGCCAATATAGTGAGAGTTCCTCCATAGCGTGTGCATTTCTCATAATTTGAGTGGAATCAAATGCACGTATCCAATGACGAATATTCGGAAGGAATCACACTATAGATAGGATCAAAGATTGCAAAAAGATAACAAAGTCAAGAAGCTTCAACAAATGAAGCAAGCAACCAAATGAACCACAAAGAATATACCAAAAGAAAGATAGATATTATGATAAGATCAAGAAGATTGCTCTAAATAATATGAGGAAGCTCCCCAAGGTTTGTGCACAAAACCAGACAAATTGCATTGGAGTATAAAGTGCACAAACATGGAATCATCACTCCCATAATATCATTCGAAACAAAAGATACCAAGTGAATCAAACTCTAATGATCACGACAAAATAGTGCCTTAAATAAAATGAGGAAGCTCCCCAAGGTACATGCATAAATTAAAATGTTGCATTTGAATACAATATGCATAACATGGAATCCTTACTCCCTCATTACCATTTAAAACACAAACATTTGCAATAGATCATAGATAGAAAATTAAGCTTAACACTTGCAACAAACAAATGGTTGAGCAACAAGTAAGAGGCACCATAATAAAAGCCTCAACCAAGAGGATATGTGAAAGGCATGATAAAGCATATTATAAGACTATTACAAGGATGAGCAAAAAGCATCATCATAGTCTTCAATGAATTATATTGCTTAGCATGACCAATCAACACGCAACAAATAAATAAGATATCAAATGGAGATGTATCATCTCTTATGTGTATAAGTTTCTCTAAGTGAGCAATATCACAAAGATATTTATCCACAAAGAAACATGCACACACAAAATAGATACACAAGAATATAACATGATATCCCAAAATGAAGTCATGCAATATACCAATAAGAATTCTTGCTTAATAGCATGGCCAAAGGCTCAATTTTATCATATTGTACATTCATGAACTTCAGCCACAAACATCTAAAATACATCACAAATATCAACAAGGGATAGAAGATAGTTGGGATGCATTGAGATAGGCAACAAGTATCACAAACGGGGATACCAAAAGAAGTAACTAAATTTGCACTTTCATCTATATTGCACATGTGAGAGCCTTGAGGAATTGATATGCAACAAAATCGCTAGATAGGCATAGTTGGGATGGATGAATCATGAGCATGATTTAAAATACTTCCCAACAAATGCACTCATCTCAAATTACTCACATTCACAATAAAGAGGTTTCATTAAGACTTTTGCAAGAAGCACAACATTTGCAAATCAAGAGATTCATGCCAAGATGCAACCATAAGGTTGGATACAAGAAAAGTATGCATGAGAAGATACTTGTTACCAAGATAGCATTGGTGTGGATGTAGTAGATATGTGTTCGTTGATCATCCTAGCTTGCCTCACGTTACCATTGAGTCACCACTTCTTTCCAAGAGTGAGACAAGCATTCAATGCATATCCATTGTACCTAACACAAAGGTAAGTACAAAATGGTCCCCAAACTAATTGGTTCCGAAGTAGTTAGACACACTACAACATATAGGACAAACTCCACAATTCTATGTGCATATAGATATGAAATTGAATTTCATGCACATCTTAGTCAAATTAGGATTTGATGGAGTTTACCCTATATATTGGATCAAAGAAAGTGACACATGCCATACGATATACATATATTAAATATGCATGTACAATACTTTCAAGAACCAAAGGAAGATACAATTTGGACAAAACACCAAATAAACCAAGAGACAATGGTTGTCCAAATTATATCAAAGAATCAAATCAACACAAGATTGACTCCAAAGACTTATCTCATTATAAGAAGCTAATTAAACCTAAGCACAAAGGAATGAGATAACCAACTCCCAAGAGAGCAAGGTTCCAACAAATAAACCAAACCCTCGACACTTTTTATGATGGCACAAAGTACCAAAAAGAAAATTTATGACTCCCAAAACCAAATTTTTGATAAAGATCAAGAGATGTTAAGCATTCTAACAAATATAGGAGAGCTCCCCCAAGATTAGTGCATTATCTAGGATTTTGCATATGAATAATAAATGCATAAAACTAGGATCATCACGCTACCTAAATCTACTAAAATGCTAAGAAAGTTTGAATAGACAAATTAGATCCATAAGATGCAAGGAAGACACATGGGAGTCAAAGCACAACACATTCATGGCAATAAATAAGACAATTTAAACACAAGAGCCAATGTAAATATGATCAATAAATTTCTACCCAATAATAGATTGCCAATTGTCCTAGGACAAGAGGTATTAGGAAATATTTTCCGGTGGTAGTTTGTAAGTATACGTAAGATCATTTTTACACCAAATAAAGCATATGGTAAAAGATAAGAGTTAACCAACATGCAAAGAGAGTTTCTTGATAGCTTCAATTAGTCATACCAACATGCAAAGCAATTAATAGTATTCATACCAACATGCAAAGCAATTAATAGTATTCATACCAACATGCAAAGCAATTAATAGCATTCATACCAACATGCAAAGCAATTAATAGTATGACTTGAAGCACATGGTTTTCCAAAAATGTATTGAGGGACACATTGTGAAAAACCATGCCAAGAAAAACTTTCACAAATAAGATCCACAAAGATATTAGCAATGAAGCCATTTAAGCAAATTGGAACTTGTTTGAGAAAACATGTCACATATGAGAGACAATTTACAATATCAATTCTATGTGACACAACCTCAAATGTTCACATTTCCTAGGCTTGTAATATGCACAAAGCTTATTACTCCCCCATAATGTGATAAGGAATTTATTTTCACAAGAGGCAAATAAGATCCAACTAGAGATATTAATGGATATTAGAATTTGAATTTCTCATGAAGATGACATACCACATAGAGACTAGATAATCTTGCAATATCAATTCTAAGTGATATTCCTCATGTACACACATTGTTAGGATTGTGAAATTCCTAAAGGCATATCACTCCCCGAAAATGTTATAGTCCATTAATCTCTCATAAGAGCCATATAAGATACAACAAGATGCAAAGAGGCTCCAACACAAGCACAAATACATGGTGTGCAACCTAACATACATAGACTTGATTTCTCAAGAAAAACAAGTAGGATGCACAACATATACAAACACATGTTAGGAACAAAACTAACACATGCAAAGGGGCGAGTAACTTTCAATATAAATGAGTTGAGCACATGTTACCGCAAGGAGGAACATTGGGTGTATGATAGAAGTAAGATAACCAAAAGACTTGGCTTGAGATAATATAAATGATGAAGATCCCTTAATTCTTCATGATGTAGCCAAGTCTCCAATGCCCTCCAACAAGCACCTATTGATCAAGTTTTGGATTGTTGGTCCCCAACTAAGTTGGGTCCTAAGAGGTTAGTCACAATAGGCTTGGCAACCCAAATGGTTCTTTTCTTGACACCACTTTGAGCACCAACAAATTTGGCAAACACATTGCCACCCTCATCCTTACGAAGAGAATAAACATCATCAACGGTGATAGAGTTGGATGAGGTACCAATAGTCCAAAAGGAGGAGATGTGGCCCTTCTCGCGGCATATGTAGCAAGTTCTTTTCTTCTCCTTCTTCTCACTAGATTTCTCCACAATGGGAGCATTGGCTTGATTCTTCTTGGGAAGTGACATTTCTTCAACTTGAGGTTGAATATGAGTTTGAGCTTGAGGCCGCTTCCCTTTTTGCTTCTTCTTCAAAGGGCAAGATCTAACATGGTGCCCTTCAATTTTGCACTTGAAGCAAACAATCTTGGCCGAGTCTTTGACTTGTACTTGGCCCTTGTTGTTGTTGTTGGACTTTTTCTTGTTGTTGGATTTTAATCCAAGTCCACTCTTGTCATTGGGGGATTGTTGCACACTTAACATCGTGTCAAGTTTGCATTTCCCTTCATGACTCTTTACCAAGTCGGTCTTCAAAGAAGTGACTTGGGCCTTGAGCTCTTTGATTTCCTCTACATGGTTAGTAACAACATAAGTACTAGAGGAGGTAGAACCTTCATTGTTAGAGCAACAAGGCAAGGAGGATAATTCATCACAAGATTTAGCAATATTATGAGTGGATGAATTACTAGGACTAGCACATGGCAATATAGCATTTTGGGTAGTAGTGCTAGTATCCACATGAGGCTCACAAGGTGTTGCCTTTGATATGATAGCCTCATGAGCTAACTTTAGCCTATCATGAGAAGCTAGAAGATCCTCATGGGAGCTAGAAAGCTTTCCATGATTTTCTTCCAATTTCCCATAATTTCTAGTTAGCAACTCAAGTTGAGCCCTTAGCTCAACATTCTCCTTCAAGATAAATGCTTCACAAGAAGTAGAGTTAGTAGCACAAGCATCATTATCAATAGCAATAGGAGAAGGCAAGTTGGCATGCTCTTTTAGATAATAGGCTTTAAGTTTCTCATGCGACTCGGTGAGTTTGGTGAGCGCACTCTCAATGACCCTTGAGCCCTTTTTGAGTTGCTCAAAATCCTCAAGGAGTTTAGTATTAACAAACACAAGCTTATCATTTTTTAGCTTTAGTTCATTTGCCATCTCAAGAGCTCTATCATGGTTTTCCTTTTCTCTAGACAATTCTAGAGCAAAGGTCTCCTCAAGAGCTTCCTTAATGGTTTGTTCTTCTTCAAGTTCATTCTTTAATGATGCTACATCATCGGCATACTCTCGTTCAAGAGCACCCTTTTTATCAATGGTGTTCTCATGCATCCAAATAAGTTTTTGGCTCTCAATAGCGGTAGTCAAGATTTCAAAGAAGTGAGAGCTAGCAATTTTATCTTTGTAAAGAACCTTGAATACACTCTTACCCTTATCGCGTAGAGACAACCCAATCCTCTTCTTCATATTCATCCTCATCCTTATCACCACGAGAAATATTAGGTTCCATGGTAGGAGGTACCGTGGAACCCTTGGCCATAAGGCATATATGAGGGCCGTGAGATAAAGATGAGGAGTTACTTGAGGCTCCTTTCAAGATCTTGTCTTGACCAATAGAATTGTTGGTTTCCTCTACATTGTTAGTCACATAACAACTAGAGGAAATAAAAGCATTTTTATCATGGTCACAAGACAAAGAAAGCATATCATCTTGAGATTTATTCAACAAACTTACACATGATATGCAAGGACTATTAACACAAGCATGTAGATGATTTATAGTGCTATATGTGTTTATGTCCATAGATGAAGCATTGCAATGAGATAGAGATGAAGAATCATCAATATTAAGCTTAATATCAACATCGAAATTTTCATCACCACTCACCATATCATTACCTTGTGTCTTGCCACACATTGGTGAAGTGGAAGAAGATGAGACCTCATCACGGCCGGAAGTGGAAGCAATACAACCATCCTTAATAATATTGGACACATCATATTTATCTTGAATCTTTGTCCATAATTCATGAGCGCTCCAAAAAGGCAAGTATGGAAAAAGACCTACATCTCTCAAAGCATTCATAAGAACATAAGAAGCTTGAGAATTGAGATATAAATTTTTCTCATCCTCTAACGATAGATTTTGTGAATCCATAGGAGGAGAAAAACCTATATCTACAATTTTCTCCATATGAGGGTCAATGTCCCGAAAATGACTAAGCATGCAAATTTTCCAAACATCATAATTTGTGCCATCTAATATAAGAGTGTTATCGTGCACTAATCCTCTAGCCGACATCTTTACTCTCAAGGCGGTGAAGCCTAAGAATGAGAGACCTTGCTCTGATACCAATTGAAAGGACACGGATGTCGCCTAGAGGGGGGTGAATAGGCGATTTAAAACTTTTACGAGATGGGCTTAACAAATGCGGAATAAAACTAGCGTTTACTTTGTCAAGCCCAAAGCCTATATACTATGGTTCACCTATGTGCACCAACAACTTATTCTAAGCAAGGGTTCACCTATGTGCACCAACAACTTATGCTAAGAAATACAAGCAACTTATGTGATAGCAAGATATATATAACTTCAAGCACGATGGCTATCACAAGGTAAAGTGCATAAGTAAAGAGCTCGGGTATAGAGATAACCGAGGCACGCGGGAGACGAAGATTTATCCCGAAGTTCACACTCTTGCGAGTGCTAATCTCCGTTGGAGAGGTGCGGTGGCTTAGTGCTCCCGAACGCCACAAGAGGCTCACCTTGAGGTGTGGTTGCTCGATGCACACCAACGCCACAAAGGCCTCACCCCAAGATGCGGTACTCACACCACACACCGAACGCCACGAAGGCGCCTCACCTAAATCTCCGGTGACCCTCGCCACAAAGGCCTAGGTCACGGTTCCACTAAGGGATTTCCTTCGAGGCGGAAACCGGGCCTTACACAAAGCTTGGGGCACGCATCCACAACTTAATTGGAGGCTCCCAAGAAATCGCCACAAAGGCCTCAAATCCGTCTAGGGTTCCAAGAACCCAAGAGTAACAACTTTCTTGCTTCCACTTCCACGAATCACCGTGGAGAACTCAAACCGATGCACCAAATGCAATGGCAAGAACACCACAAAGATGTTCAAGTACTTCTCTCTCAAATTCCAACAAAGCTACAAAAGCTATTGGGGGAATAAGAGAGGAAGAACAAATAGGAGGAGGAACACCAAATTTCTCCAAGATCTAGATCTAATGGATTCCCCTCACAAAGAGAGGGATTTGATTGGTGAAGATGTAGATCTAGATCTCCTCTATCTTTCTCTCAAATAGATGCAAGATTCATGGGAGGGAGAGGGAGATAGCAAGCTCAAAGAAGGTCAACAATGGGGGCAAAAATGAGCTCAAACGGATGGGAAACTTTGGGGAAGAAGACCCCCTTAAATAGGGCAAGAGAAATCTGCCCGTTATGCACAAAACTCGTCAAAACCGGAACTTCCGGTCATTTGGGGCGGAACTTCCGCCCCCCGGAAGTTCCGGCCAACTTCCGGGTGAAGTAGGGCGCCCCCGGAATGCTCCCGGTATGTTTTCTGCGTGCAGATTCGTCATTTCCGGAAGTTCAGCGGAAGTAGGGCGGAAGTTCCGGCCACCGGAACTTCCGCCAAAAACTCGCTTCACGGAAACTTGAATAACTTTTGCATCCGGACTCCGATTTTGATGATCTTGGGCTCGTTTCGAAGCTAGTAACAAGCTCTACAAGATCATGCAGAGAACCATCATAGTCCAGTAAGTTAGGATAGAAACAAATGATGAAAGGTTTGACCTATCTAAAAAAGACATACTGGTAAAACCTCCAATCTTGAAAATGCAACAAGTTGAGTTAGGAAACTCGGATTTGGGTGAAACCAATTTTGTTGTAAAGAAGATGACAAGAGCTACCCCACAAAGAGTGAAAAGCTTAAGAACAAGTGGGGTAGGTTTTTCTATGTATTTTAGAGTGAAACCTCTCAATACGAGAAACCGAGAAAAACTCCAATATCGAAAACGCAACAAGTGATTCATGCGGAATCCGTTTTCGATGAACTAGAACTTGTCATGAGAATAAGCACAAGCTCTAAAACACCATATGGATAAGATACAAATAACAACCAAGAAAGATGATGCAAGGATGCAAAGGTTTGAGCTCTCCGAAGGATACGATCGAGTTACTCACTCGAGAGCCCTCTTGATAGTACGGCAACTAAACTATAAACCGGTCTCCAACTACACTATGAGACCGGTGAGAGAGAAACCCTATCAAGAGAAAACCTTATACTTGCGCATTCCACTTGAGCTCGATGATGATGATCTTGACCGCAACAAGATGGAACGCCTTTTTTGCTTGTGCTTGCTTGACGAAGTCTTGTAGATTGCTCCCCCATAAACCACCATGGGAGAGCTTCTTCTTCGGCACAACTTCACATATCCATGATCACCATATGGATGGCAAGATTCAATCAAAGGATCTCTTCAAGATGGCTCATCTTGAACTTGCACTTCATTTCTTCATACTTCATCATGTTGATGTCTTGAAGTAACTTGAGGGCTCACTTCATCTTCATCTTCAAGACATACTTGACACTTGATATCCTTCATCAATTTCTTCTTATTGCAACCTTGAAGCCAACATATGGTTCAAGAATTGCCTATGGACAACTCCTACAAATATAACTCAATGCAAACATTAGTCCATAGGGATTGTCATTAATTACCAAAACCACACATGGGGGCTCCATGCACTTTCAACACCCCCCGCGCGGGTGTGGGCCTAGCTCAGGTAGGCTTTTTTCGTTTTCCTTTTTCGTTTTTCTTTTCCCTTTTCTATTTTTTCTTTGTTTTCTCTTTCCTATTTTTTGTTTTTATATTTAGTTTTCATATTCAATTTTTATAAAAGTGTCCAAATTAAAAAGAAATCATTTTCAGAAAATGTTGAAATACATTCGATTTTGAGAAACTTTCAAATCTGAAAGCAGTTCAAATTTGAAAAAAGTTCAAATCTGGAAAATAGTTCATATTTAAAACGGAAAACTTTTTAAAAATGAAAATATTCAAATTTTGAAAATATTCAAATTTAAATTATGTTTATTCGAAAATGTTCAATTTTCAAAAAAAATCAAAATCAGCATCTGGACATTTTTTAATTTGAAATTTTTCAAATGTGAACATTTTTTTTTCAAAATTTTGTTCTCCGAAAATATTTTTAAGTTAGATATTGAAAAAGAAAAACTAAGCAGAAAAGGAACAACAAAAAAAGAAAAGGAGATGTACCTAGTGTTCGTGGGCCACGGCCCAACCAACCGACCTCGTTGCTGGGGTGTGCGGTGCCCCGTACACGCCGACCAGCTTGGTGTATAAGCGCCCCGCGATGGCGCTCCTGTTTTTCTTCCGATTTTGTGGATTTCTCTCCATTATTTTTTGGTTTTGCCGTTCAATTTTTTTTTGAAAATTATTAAAACCTCAACTTTTCAATTTTGAACTTCTTCATATTTAAACATTTTTCAAATTCAAACTTTTTAAAATATAACATTTTTTTATCTGAACTTTTTTCAAGTTTGAACTTTTTACAATTTTGAAATTTTTTCAAGTTTGAACTTTCTTGAGATTTGAGCATTTTTAAAATTTAAAAAAATTTGAAATCTCAACATTTTTAATGTGAACATTTTTCAATATTAACCATTTTCAAATTCGAATATCTTCAAATCTAAACATTTTTTTAATATGAACTTTTTAAAATTTTAAAAATGAACAGGTTATAAGTTCAAAATGATAAACTTTTCAATTATTGAAAATTTTGAAATCTAAATGTAAACAAAATAAAAAACGAATATCATAGAAACTAGGAATCAGAAACCATCGATTGATGTCGCGTACGGAAAGAACTAGGCGAATGATCAAAGTGGTATGGGCCTAGCCCATTTAAGGCACACGGGAAGGAAT